>NW_019392970.1:193541-265816 GCF_000648675.2 Cimex lectularius | reverse complement strand
CCCTTTAAAAATTGATTAGAACCCGTATGGTGAAAGGACAAAACTTTTGTTGTGAGATAGTCTTGCGAAACTTGATGTTTCAAATTATCATGTCTACCAAGGCCTCTGGTTTAACTTGGCACGTGCCGTTAAAAAGCAACGACTGTCAAAAAAAAAAAAAAAAAAAAAGTCCAAAAAAACGAAGGGTAATGGTTGGTGGGGGGGGGGCATTTCATTGTAAAAAGTATTATACAAAAATTTCCAAAATTTGTTTCTCATATATTATCCATGGAAAATGTAATAATAAAAATTTATTATTGAATTTAAGTATAGATGAAAAATATCAATATTTTTAGGAAACGGCAGTGGGCAGAGATTAGGATGTACGACTTTACCACGCTAGCGGTTCTGCGTTCGAATCCCGGCAGACCCCAGGGTTTTGTAATATATTATGACATGATAATTGTATTTATTGTAAACTCGTTTCAAACGTTAGTTTTCAGACAATCTTTGGTATTATCCGTATGGTATTCCTTCAATTTGTACCGATGAAACAAATTGAACTTACAAAATTTCATCTAAATGCCAACGTGTGCACAGTGTAAAAGGAAAAACAGCTTTTGTAGGCAGCAAAAAACTTAACCATCCCACGAGATGTCGTACGTGGGCAGCATGCTTTCAGCCGCTGCAATTTTCATGTCGGGAGATGTTTGTGCGTGAAAAAGCGACCAAACCGTCACCAATTACCAGCAGGTACAAATCGATATGAAGCAACCTATCGTCTCTAATTTTAATTTAGTTTACACGCACTTACGATTTCATTTCAATTCGTGTCAAATTTGATTGATAGTTCGTTTTAGTAACGGGAGGATGAAATTTTTAATTATTTGAGATTTTGGACTTTTTCATATTTTGATGTGATCGTTTTTAGATTTTTGTTTAAACTGAGGGTGAAACACTTGCAGTCTGAGTTCGAATGTTACGTTTCCCTTGTTGGTTCAATTTTTTTCGGTGATGTAAAATTAATTTTGTTTTTTTATCAAATTTTGTCAAATCAAAAAAACAATGTCGTCCGCACCTGGGCTTGCTGTGGAAACTGGAGGACATCTTTCACTTTTTCCTAATCCTAAAGTCCTATCCGTCCGATCGGAACGTCCTTCTCCCTCATTCACTGTGTCGAAATAGGTTTCCACAAGGCATCCTCTATTCAATAAACATTTGAGACATTTATATCAATGACGAATGCATGCAGACGATACCGGCATCCTTTCAGCAAACCCAGGCCCTGTAATTGCCTTCAGAAACCTCCAGGACTATATCTCCAGTTTGGAAAAATAGTACTGTAGTAAATAGGATCGGGCTCAAAAAAACCAAGTCCCACTAAATAAGCTTCACCCACTGCCGTATCGAATCTACTGCAACTGTGTCCTTTTCCCAGCATCCAATGTCGTCCGCTAATTGGGACTTAACGACGATAAAAGACTTAGGACACTTACACTCAACTTAAAAGACGATATGAACAACTCACAAGACTTTTTGTTAACGGATGGAAACTGACTGCAAAATAAATTCCTTATCTACACATTACATATGTACAAACAACATTCCTAGCGCACAACATTTCTACAACTAATCTGGACGTTCGGAATTGAATCTGGGATTAAACCATGCGTTGCACCTTCCAAAGAATCGTCCGTTGAAGTACAAAATCTTTCCAACTGTTGCCCAAGCTCCCAATTACCTATCCAACTTTCTATTTACACATACTTTTAAGTCTCATTTGTCCTTGGAACTGCTAAAAGACGATACAAACGCCTCCATAAAACTTCCAATCCTCCACAATCATCCAAGCCTCCAATTGCCTCGTGATTTCTTCCCCAGTGAAGAAAGTTGATAGTATTGTAATTGGACGACGTCGCTACTTTTTTAATCTTATAATATAAAATAAACAAATGAAGCTTCGTGTAGGGATCCAGCGGTAAGGCGTCTGATTCGTATTTGCCACGCTAGCGTTTCTGGGTTCGAATCCCCACTTAGCCCATGGAATTTTATTCGTTAATAATTTTAGAAAAAAGTTCTTGTAAAGTGGTTCTTACCGCTACACCCAGCGAGTAGTAGGTCGCTAAACCCCCGTATGATAAAAGTTTATGTACAAAATTGCTGTTATTAATTAATATTTAAAGACATGATGAAGGAGGCTGCCTCGAAAACAAAACGAAGGAACCATTTTCTTTCTAACTAGCCTCATTCCTGATCGTTTTTTTATATATAATTACATATAATTGAAGGCTGTTTACGAATTATAACGGAAATTTTTTTAAATTCTTAGTTACCGAGAAAACGTCCTAGGCTAAGTTAACGCTATTTCCACTTCTTAACGGTACTGACAACACTTCTCTGTGAGAATAAGCTTAAAATCTTGACTTTTGTTCTTGAATCTTAGAAAGGAAAAAACTTTTTTTTTTTTTTTTTTTTTTTTTTTTAAGTAAGCATTTATAGGCAAGCAACTCTGCATAGCCGATTTTGTGTTGATAAATTTATATACATTCGTTTCTTCTTGTCTTCCACAGTTTTCATCTCTTGTGTATCCTCTTGATTCCGTTCAAATATCACGTAGAGGAAAACAATATCGATAAAAATAGTTTCCCTCTGGATCATTTATACAGGTTGTTTTAATGATCATTGCCCTTTACAGTGGTACGTAAATGTTTTATGTCGATGCGCAGATATTCTATTATGTGTATACTAATCTTTAGACGTTCCTTCAACGAATTTCCAGTATTTTAAGTTACTGTTATGTCCTCAGCTTAAATAGCTACATCGATATTGTATTATATTTACAAATTTGTCGTTTCTTTGCTCAGATCAACTTAGAATTTATATTAATTTATAATGTAACGTTATCGATCCAAGGTTTATTTAGTGGGGGGTTCGTTGAAAGTTCAGCCAACTATCCGAGTCTGTTGGTAGGTCCGTAGGGGTGCACACCCACAGTTTGAGATCCCAGTTTATTCAAACATTCCAGTGCATTGTGTGGGGTTAAATTGTATCGTACAAACCTTGCCACCTACAGTGCAAATAGAAAAATTGCATTGAACCAAAAGAACTGCTTTGGAAGCGCATAGTACATTTAAATGGACGGAATCATTGCCTGCTGAATACTTAGCGCCCTGTCTTAACCAATCCAATATGAAGAAGGGTTTATCAAAGATCTACACCACACGTTGAGACAACTTAAAACAGTACCAGTCAAGCCCAAACCTGCAAGAAATGAATTCGTGTGTATGGAGTTAAATGACTGTACCCATGTACGTATACAAATCGACGGGATCAAAACACCAATTGAACCTTCGTTTGAAGGTCCATTTCCATTCACCAGTGATAAAAACTTTTATTAGTTTCATGAAACTGGGCATTCATAACAACTGAAGCCCTCGGGAGCGGACAGCACCCCGAAATCGATATTGTTTTAAAAAACAAAGACTACTTTGTATGAAAAGTGTGTTTTTGGTTGTCTCCGTATGTGGAATAGAGTGGATCAAGATAAAAAAATAATTTGTAATAACAACCTACAGAATAGAATAACAACAACATATTATCATGATAAGATAATCTAGTTTTTAAGCTTTTTTTGTTATATTATATGTTCTAATACAAACTTTCCCTCAATCTTATTACATCACCTTTAATTAAGTTTATTTGTTCAAGTTTATAAGTACGATATTGGTGGCGGATTAATGTAGTAGTTACTCCCCTCTTATAGGTCGATCCCGATAAATAGAATGAATCGGACATGTCAAACCCCGGTCTCATTTCCGGAACTATCCTATTTTTTCTCGTAACGTTTCGTCGTGGAAACTGTGGAGTATCGCCACTTTCTGTTAAGAAAGGTGAGGGGATAAAGTTGAAAAGGGGTGATAAAGTGTGATCCTAAAAAGCCCAACCCTCAGTTTTAATCACAAAACTGTTAGCCTAGGCCATTATGAAAATTTGTCCCTAGATCTAAAGATAGCATATTTGGAAATAAGGCATCGGGTGTTGTTTTATGAAACGATAATACGAGACATGGAAAGTGGACTTTGTACGAAATAATAACTTATATGGAAACAATAGCGGAATGCCCGATTAGATTTGCGCCACGAGGAACGTTTTTTTTCTTCAGCGCGGGTTTCTCTTCTGTCTCGGGCCAAATTACATTTATCATCTTCCAGGAAACAAGACGTTCCTTTTTTTACGATATTCATATACCAAATGCTTTTTACCGAACCAACATCTCTAGGTTTTTATTTCCAAAAAATCAGGCAAAACAGTGAAGCAATAAAGAAACCACAGAAGATACATTTTCTACTTCTCTCCAGTATAGCAATAAAAAACTCGGATTGACACAGATTGTGTTAGATGGTTGCCAAGGTTGGAAAGAGAAAAAGGTG
The DNA here is from genome assembly GCF_000648675.2 of Cimex lectularius. NCBI lineage: Eukaryota > Metazoa > Arthropoda > Insecta > Hemiptera > Cimicidae > Cimex > Cimex lectularius. The sequence continues at coordinate 261,407 of NW_019392970.1, read as the reverse complement.
TCTGCACTAATACAAACAAGGCGGCCCGTTCAAATATTTGCTTATATTCCATGCCATACGACTTTGTCTCATTCAAGGCATATCGTTGTGTCCAATTTTCGATGCGGGTAAACTTTCTGAATTGGGCCAAATAAAAATATTTCCACTGGACGCCGGCAGCGAACGGGGAGTTTAATTAAATTCCCGACCCCTGTTGGCAAAGCGATCACGTCGCACCAGACACTAAAGCGTATAAAAACAACGGAATCGAATAAGAAAGTAACAATTAAATTATAACTCAGACATAACAGCTTTGGGTGAAACTCTACTCGGTTACACCCTACTAAAAATACGGTGGTTATTTTATAAAATCAATTTATCAATCAAGTTCAAAAATACAGAAAGATAGAATCCTTTATTAATGTAAAAGTGAATAAAAGGGTGCAATTCCTTTTTGCATTTTGTTTTGTTTAGCATAAATTTATCCTGTATCCCGATTGTTTCCAATCTCTTTGATCTGCCTATCATGCGTTATTCGCCTTCTTTAGTGGTGTTTATGCAGTGGTTATTCTGTGCGTTTTCTCGTGAATGTCTTGTTTTTAGGATCCTCATAAACTCCTCACAGGATTTATCGAATATCGAAACGCGTCCTAAAAGATCGAAGTAAAGGTCCATGGGAAGACCTCAAGAACAATCATCACCAAAATGTTTTGTTAATAAAAGCATTTATTATTCCATTTATTCGGTAATTAAAGTACTTATTACTCAAGGTAACCAAGAAAAGCACAGTTCAAATACACTGTTGATTTAACAAACGTCTTTATATTTCGAAATTTGGGAACCAACTGACTTAGTAGACTATTTAGAGTGCGCTCTGGTGTGATGTAGGTTTGAAAGACTTTTCTTTATAGTGCCAACGTTTCCATCTTTATTGAAATCATTTTTAGGGCCTGGGATTTATAAACATGGCTTAAATTAAACAAATACATGTAAGATATGAAAATGAATATGAACAATGATGTACATAACATAAAACTTTTAGGTTAAATCAAAGTATTTGTACTCACTCAAAGTGTGTTTTTCTGTGTATACAGAGGGCATTTTGTAGATCAGTTTATTAAAGTACAAACACTACAGTAAGAAACTAGAAAGACTTTCATACTTTTCAATGTAATTTGTCACTTTCGACTTTATTATCTATCCTTACAATTTTTTCCCTTAAAAGTTATGGGCATTAACTTTCGTTTTTATAGTGTACATTTTATTCGATTGCGAAGAAATACACGAACATCAAGGATAGACGGACCAGGATGATAGAATACGACCAAGGTTCCTAACGGACCTAAAGAAGGTGTAATTATTACACTCTAAAACATAAGACAATGCTCAAAACCTTAAACCTTAAAAAAGATTACAAAGAAAAAGATATAAAGTAATAATTAACAAGAATATCAGAATCTATTCCATTAATCCCAAAGCCTCCATTGCAGTACACCGGCAGTTCGATACTTCGTTCTTAATTGTTGTTTTTGCACCTGATAATTCGGCTTCTGGCTAACCTACAAATTCAACACTTTGATACAACAGATTCCACACCGAACATATCCGCAAAATAACGAAGTTAAAAATTACTAATTTTTCCCGGAAGCAACTATATTTATAAAGTCGACTAAAGAAAGGACATTAAAGAATATCAGCAATGGAAAACCATGCATTTTGAAAGATATACATATAGCTAAGAATTTTTAAATTGCATGTGTACATTTCTTTTCAATGGTTTATCCTAGCATTCTTCTAAATTGGGTCATTCGTCCTTGGATGGTCATGATTCAGTTTGTTGTTCGAAGTGGTTGATGTTTGCGCTTTGTCGTGTGTGGACTACGCCATTGCACAACCATCACTGATAATTTTTTTTTTGTGCCGGGAGAGGTGTGACTGTGGTCTGTCAGATGATTCAAGGCATTTACTAGAATTCAGCCGAATGAGCTTTTAGTCGTAATATGTATTACTGAGGCGAAATCACCAATTCCTGAGTTTTTACAGTTTATCTGGTGGTGATACTGCACATCAGATCTATACAACGTTTAAACCCTTCTAATTCAACTCAAACTGGGTGGGTGGGAAAGCGATGGAAACGACGAAGCTACAGGTTCCTTACTATACATAACTCAAGAAGAAATCATAAATTTAATTCAATTTACTCTGCCTATCTGAAAGATCAGCTGGAATTACGTGTTACATGAACAAAAATTTGTGTCTTTCCTTTTAGAGGTTGGGATATCGCGTTAATTTGGACTCTTGTCCCAATTCTTCAAAATAATAAAAAATCAACTTTTTTGTCTTTATATTGATGACAACATGCAAATTCCTGAAGCGGTTTGTAAACAGTGCTATTGTAGTTAGTGACTAAGTGGGTGGTGGTGTACGGACGGACGAGAGGGCAGTTTATCCCGGCTAAGTGAGTGACGGCCACATCGATTTCTAATCAATTACTTTAATCCTCTCCCGAAGCTGGTGCAGGCCTCGGTTTTTCCTGTCGGAAAAGAAGGACTTGACGGTTTGTGGGTCAGCTGCTCTCATTTCACTTGCAAATGGTCGCCTTACGAGAAATAAAAAGGAACAAAAACATGAGGCGAGGTCCTGGGAAAAAAGAATCGACTGCAAATAATACCGTAGGAGACATGGTTTGTGATGAAGAGCGGCGACTTTTTACATGAAATGTAAAAATTGGGTTGTTTTTAATCTGGGAGGCTGAAAATGAAAATTGCAAGCTACTGTACAATTTAGTCCCAATACAATTAATTTAATTGCTTTATTGTCTTTGAAACTGTCCGACTTAGTGAGTGCAGATCAATTTTTTCAAAATCGAGAAAGTCCCCAGGGTGAAAGGAAAAACTTCGCATGCAATACATAGAAAGGATAAAAGGTGAAGTGAGTTTGTTGTTTTAAAAATACTAAAAAATTAAAATTTAAATTAAAAAAAAATTAAAAATTCCTACACACAGTAAGTTGTTTTTAACGATCCGAATTTCAAGCTTACTAAAGCTCATCAAGGAGCTCTACAACCACGTCTCTCGCCATGAATTGCAAGACTGAACTTGGGCTGAAAATACAGTATTTATTAAGATTATGTTAATTTCATAATTTGCGCGCCAATAGGTAAAATTAGAACTGGTGGTTTGTATTATTTTGGTAACTTATTCATTTCGTCAGCAATGAGGAAGAAGTAAACCACTATATAACATACATTATATACATAACCGATACGATGTCCAACTCTATGCCCATGTCGGTCCTTTATTAAAATAATCCTTCACATGGTGTGAAACAAGTGAAAAGAAGAGGTCCAGGTGGTGGCGGACATCTGCCCCATTCACGAGACCCCCTCTGAAGACGTTAAACGAAAGGGCTCACTCCAGGCCAACAGCGCCACTAGGCGGACCCATGCCGATATTTCAACGACATTGTCCTAATTTTATTTCTCAGCGTCAAACATGGTGTAGATTTACTATTATTTTATGGGTTTTAATTATCGTTTGAATGTACAGATTGGGTTGAAAAATGAATGAAATATGAACAATTCCGATAGCTGTTAATGGAAATATAATCTGTATTAAATATACTATGCAATTCTCATAAAGATCTGGTGGACTGCGCAATTAGATTCGTGTGACCATGCGTTGGAATGTTGGATTATTTAGTTTCATTATCACCAGCGTTCCAACACCTAAATGAGCGTGATATTTAAAAATATTTACGATTCTGCTATTGAACCCGTTGCACCTTAGGACGGCGAAAACCCTCGTGGGGGCGTTTCAGTTGGGCGAACGATTGGCCGACAGGGTGGAAAAATCGCGGAAAATTGTTCGTCGGAGGCTTAGGCGGTTATCAGCTCAGCCTGGATGTGCTGACGTCCTTTCTGTCGAGAGTTTAGCATGCATGGCCGAGCCACAATCCGTCCTCCTCGTACCTAATTAGGGCCCTTGACATCCTCATCAACCTGCAATTTACACTCGGCAAATTTTACCCTACAGTTCACCTTGTACAAATTCGTTTTGTGCAATTAAGTCATAAATTGACAAATTTCATTTGTGTAATGCAAATAAAGCTTCATTTAGTCCTGAATAGACGTTATTCCGTCCATTATTTTTGATAAAGAATTTAGGAAAAATTAACATATAAGAACGATTTGAAACTGATAAATTAAATTAGTCTGACACTTACAAAACGTGGAATATTACTGTGAATTATTGTGATAAATATAAGCATGTGTCTGTAATTTTGACGTTTCCTGACATTTTGGTCTGTTTGAGCTGTTTTCACATATTCAGGGGTGAGTTTGTGGTGATCGTACAAATACGTACATATAGATATAATGATGTTCAAGTGGGGAGACCCTAAGGTTGAGGAAGGACAGGAAAGATATTGTTGTTGTTGTTGTTGTTGTTGTTCGGATATTGGCTGAGCGTGTTCAAACGAATCTTCCTTCCTCTTATTCCTCTCGAAAGATTTATTATTTTTTGTAAGTAAATTTTAATTTTTATTGTTTTATTCTGGACACATACATCAAAGTTTATTTTTCGTTCAATTCAAATTGTTATTTTTTATCAATAAAGAGTGTACCGTTTTTATTTTGATTATCTTTTATTTTGGTCTCGTCACAATAAGTAAGCGCACAGACCAACCATTGAAGATGGCAAAATGAACCGAACTAAGCAAACGTCAAAATAAAATAAATTATAATTCCATCAAACTTTATAAATCCATAATTCTGTGGTTCCATTGATCGAGATTAGCCAAGTTCGCCGGTTATTGCTTTCTTTCCTGGAAAAAGAAGAATCCATATGCTGTAGGTCGAAAGTTATCCATTATTGACTTCCGGCTAATAAAACCGCTGGTAAAGAAAAACCGATGCAAACTTCTAACTTGATCTGACATCACAAACACAAACTGTAATGTAAAAAAGAATCAGACTGTCTTTTCGTGTATTTAGACCAATCGACGTTCACTCCGACTTTTCAGTAAACTTTCTCAGTAAAGTTTTATGCCGATTTGACATATGATAACGTAGTTTTTCACCCTGTCGAAAAAATCAAAATAAAATAAATTAATATATTACCAATGGAGCGGACAAAAGTTCAAAATTTAGAATGTAACGGAAACTATCACTTCAACGTGAGATGTATATTTGTCTGTATTTTGGTCGGTCTATACTAGTTTGTTTGAACAAGCACGTCGAAATATTCAGTAGTGAGTTATTATCTAACATATAGGACATACACGCTCGCGAAAGCGTCAACCACCAAAACAGCGAGACTAGGAAAGCCAGGATGATCAGAATCCACATGCTTCAACCCACCACATGCCTGAGGAACAATTCAATATTTTACTTTGTGTCATTGTAACTGTATAATGCAATTTATTATAATGCACACTCAAGTACCAGCTTTGATTGTGCCAAAATAACACACAAACCTAATTTTTTCTATTTTAACCACTTTTTAGTTAACACCTCACCATGAAGGTTCCCACTGCTCTTCGAGAGCATTAATCTTTTGATTATAATGTATTTAGGTAAAGACAATAACACAATTGTATTGCTCGGCTGTGTGAACTGCCGTTGAAGTAATTATCCTTCCGTCTGCTATTGTATTACGAATTAATGTTCGATTTTGTGGCAGTGTTATAGATCATGATTGTCAATTAATCTATGTCAAAGTTCCACCGACGAAGGCGTTAATTGCGAGTCAAACAAAGAAAATCATCAATGATAACTGTTGAAACGTGTCTTGTTGCTTTTAATGAAAGAGCAGGAAAACAAAACAAAAAAATTCAATGCTGCAAACCGCTAACGGACGAATAATAACAGGGCGTCCGCTGAGCTAATTAAACCTGACGTTCTGAAAGGTCAAAAAGTTTGCCCTTAGTAATATGTTGACATTCAACGAGTCACTTCGATGAAAACTTCACAAACGACGATTCAACAGTCTTATATAGTCGGCTTTATGAATTGGATTACTTGTTCGCGTTCTGAGGTAAAATAAAATAATAATCCTTCGTTCGTCTTTCTTCATCAAGTTCACTCAAATGCTCGAACTCTAAGGGTAGTTAATACCTTAATTCTATTTAATTTTACTTTAATTTAATGAAAAAGCAAGTGTCACGACCTTCGGCTCAATACGCTGCCCCTCTTGATAGCTACGTGTGCTATGGTGACACTTGTTTTTTCATCTCGACTAAAACCTTAGATAAAAAGTATAATTAAATAAAATAATTACTACGGACTATCATATCTACTAAATATATATGGACTCAATTTAATGTTTACCAATATCTAGTACTTTTTAGTTCACTATCTGACCTAGTTTATAAACGAACAGTTCAATAAAACCTTAGTTCCATTAAGTCTGTCGAAAAAGAAAGACTTCTTCAGAAGTCTGCTGAAATTATCACCATATTTGGAAAAAAAATACCGTCGCTAAACCATCCCGTGAAAGTATTAAAACTGGAAGGGAAAGTATGCTTTAGTTTGTAAATAAATAACAGTTGAGTATCCTTTTAAAGAAAGGACTCAGGTTGACCATTAAAGGTTGCTGAGGTTCTACATCGTGCTGTAGAATTAAATCCAATGAAATCATACTGGTGCATTTCCAGGGCGGGAAATGTGAAAAAGTTCTGAGACTGGTCCTGCATGAACTTTTTGAGTGTGATGAAAAAAGGGTTTGCTGGCGAATCCCTGTTGGCCGTGGACGAAGGCTTGATGATAAAATGTGTCACCACGACTTGCTCTTGATGGGTGTTCTCTGAATTGTGAACTCATGTTACCTATCTATTATTAACCATAGAAGTCAAAAATATCACCCTTTGTCAAAGATCTACATTGGATCGAACTCCTGCTTCGACCACCATACAGGTTAAACGTCAATACTGCCAGGGTGCCAACCTTGCAAAGGAGATTTCACTAAGAAAAATTGTAAAAACACAAAAATGTTAATATCTATGGAAAGAGCCATGATAGAAACCTCGGTCGGGTGGCAATGAACTACGTTTTATTTAGTGAATCCTCCGTGGCAATATAGACATTTGTAACACCCTGTATAGTGCAGGACCCGCACTGTCAGATTATGGTACTGGTAGATTGCGGTGTAAGAATGTTTTTACGATAGTAATATTTCACTTGTGTGAGGGGGATGAAAGATGGCCCTTATTGCATCCTCTTTTCTCAATATATATATATATATTTGATTTTAATAATTTTTCGTTGAAAGACGGGTATTTGTTATTGTTTTATATATCCTACAATAATAATGTACTACTACTACTACTAATAATAATAATGGTACTTTATTTGTCTCAGTTCAGATAAAATGCTAACTCTACAATATAATACTTATAAGCACCATACTGCATGGGAATTTACGTCTTCGGAAGTTCAAAGGGAATACAATAACAGAACAACAGTAACAAAGAAAAAATGAATTACAGAACATAGAACAAAAGTAAAGCTCAAAATTGAAATAAGATTGACTAACCTATTTACGATTTAAGTAGGGGAACAAATTCATTCCTGTACTGACATGCATGTTTAAGATAAGTAAGATCGGATCGGAGTTTAACCCGACATTTAATGTGCTTCTAGAAACTGTAGCTTAGCTGGAGGAAATATATACCTTTTAAAAAGGCGAAATCTATGAGGAAGTTAAATATATTTTCAAGGCTGTAGAGAGCACAAACCGGCGTGTTCTACCATCCAGGGGGTGTAATTTTCGTATTAATTCGCTCCTCATTGTGAACAACCGCCGCAAATCACCCAACTTCATATTCCCATTATAATCAAAATCAAAGTGGCAATATGGAACAGTATGATCACGGTCTGAAAGGGAGGGATGCCAGAGCAAGCCGTCAGGCTCCTAATGATGTTGCGGACAAATTTTAACAAGAAATTAATCAAAATTAGCCAAGGATATTATTGATTCTATGGTTATATCAAGTATTTGTCGAACAGAGTATGCCAGAGTGAGAACCGTAACTTACGGCTTGTTTATTCTTTAAGAAACAATAATTTTTGAAGACGGGAATCAAGAAGCTTAAGGCGCGTTATGGACATATTTAATGTGGAACGTCAGTGTGCATACCATCAATTGATCCCTCAATGTCAATGTACAATATGTAACTAAGAGTTACGGAAGCGAGGCCAAAGAGTTTGGGATGAATAATCAGTTTTTTAACTGGCATAAAAAAATTAAAAAACATCCTGTTATGTTAATAATATGTACATTATTATCTACATTAATGTTTATTGTTTTGTTTCAGGTAAGAAACGTTGACAAGAGTTTATCAAGATAAGGAAAGGACTTGGAAACGTGGTTTCATTGACCCTAATCGAGGTTAGCCAAGTTCGCCGGTTGTTACTTTCTTTCCTGCAAAAAGAAGAATCCACACACTGTAGATCAAAAGGTATCGATAGTTGACTTTCTTGCGATTAAAACCGCCGGCAAAGAAAGACTTATACACTTCTAAGTTGATCTTCTGACGTTAACAAACTGACATCTAAAACAGATTCTGGCGGTCTTTATGTCTTAGTCTAAACGACATTCAGTCTAGTCTCCGGCTTTGCAGTGAACTTTCTTAGTAAAGTTATGTGCCGATTTGACATATGATAAAGTAAAGTTTCACCTTGTACGACAAAGCGGCCGAACTTTTGTTTACGATAATAATTGCCTGGACCGTAATCGACTTATTGGCTTCCAACCGGATTCCTTAGTTTTCTCTTATGGTCAAAACTGAGAAATAAATTAAGGAAATCGCTTTAAAGGATCATTAAGCGGAAGAGCCGAGCTGCGGAGAGGCGGTGAGGGCGGCTAGGGTGGCGACCCCGCCCTCCCTTCAAACAGATGCCCGATATCGATCCGGTCTGATTTGCGGTTTTGACGTAAACAACGTCTTGGTTAACATGTTATTGAATAAAAGGAGCCCGTCTAGTTTTTAAACGGAACATAATTAAGAGTTAATTTCATGTTAAAACATGCTAAACTCTAACATCGCTCATCTATTTAGAGTTCGCAGAGATCGAATCAATATCTAAAACCGATCCAGGGCTTCTTAGTTCATCTTCAATCACGTCAATCTCTTGTACATACTCCATAATTTAAAAATGGCAAGAACACTTGTCAAAAAATTAGCCATCAGAAAGCGTATCAAAAACCCTTCTGGAAACATTATATTTCAGCTGTGCCATTAAGCACACGACTAAGGCCATTAAACAGGTGCGTCAATTCGTCCTCCAGGTTTAGTGATAGAGTTAATGGTTCTGATGTTCTGGTAATAACGTGCACTGACCCTGTTCTGTAGAAATTTTTTTCCAGTCTGTGATTTAGACATCAGGCATTTAAACAGTTTTGGTAAGTTTAAAAAAAACGATTTTGACTCATATGGTGTTCTACATTGCTGAAGCAGGCCTTATTAAAACTGTTATTACTTCTGGTTTAGAACTAACAAGTGGAGGGGCCCAGGTGAACATGGACATCTGCCCCATTCACAAACTCCGCCGTCATGTTAATAAGAAAAATGTTATAACTAGCTTCACTATTTTTCGTGGTCCGCTTGACCAATTAATAACATTCAATTAATTCAGGTTTTAAGTTGAGATAAAAAAGTCGATTACACGACATTTGAAAAATGGCAAAAAGGAGGGAAAATTCAAAAGGTGGGGTTGAGATGGGAAGTTAGTGCCCGAGGGGATCGAAGTCACGATAGCTCAAGTGGTTAGAGTAGCGGCGTAGCAAGCCGAAGGTCGTGGGTTCGAATCCCGCTCGTGACACTGACTTTTTTATCTCAACTTAAAACCTTAATTAATTGAATGTTATAAATTGCCTTTGTGCCAATTAAATAAAAATTTCACCCTACGTCAAATTCGGGAAAAGTTTGTTAGTAAATGTATCGTGTTGCTGCGCCCCCCGCTGCTAATTGCGACCGGAGTGGTTCAACTTTCCTGGTCGGCACTAATTAGCATCAACTACACCTGTGTCATATAACTTTACGCAACACTGTGTGAAGTATAATGAAAAATTATTTTTACTACTAATTTTGTCTTTTCTTAAGGTTAACCGATGGTACTACACGTTTATTTTCATTTAACTTGTCTTATCTCGTTCAATTAAAAATGCTATATCACCTCGAGGATGGGTTCTTTCGTTTATCTAATTTTTCTGAAAGTATGGGGTTTGACGGTTTAGGCGTAAGAGCCGCTGTGTTGCAACTTTGTAGATCGTCCATAAATTTATAATTTTTGCCGTTCTTCAGGAAAGGCCAAATCTGTTTACAATAGGGATATTATCAATTTGAATTGTACGAAGATACTTATACACTATACACAAATTAAATACTCAAAGACTGGATACTTGTCGTTATTTGTTTATTTTCCATAATAAATAGTATGTGTAAAGATTAATAGTTGACCTAAACGTAAACTCAATATTAATAACTTATTGTTTATCTTTATAGAGCGTTACTAATACTTTTAAACTCTGTAGTTGAGTGAGTTAATTGGTTTTTTAAATTGTTTTCTTTGATGAAACAATACATTTGATTAAAAAATTAGTATTTTTGTTAAAAGCGGGTTTTAATTCGTGCAGATCTCCCCCGAGCAGATGCTTTGCTGGACGTAGCGTCCGCTACAGCCCAAGTCATGGTGGTGCCGCGCTCTACCATCCACGATGATTTACAGCCGTTTATGGCCACCGGGAAGTCTTGATCGAAGAGAACGTGGTGGCCTAACGGCGATGTAGGTTGGCTAGAGACGATCGTTTTATTGCTCTTCTCATTCATTTAACGGCTTACTTGATAGTCAACTCCAGACGGTCCGTAATACAAGGGTGAGCTCACAACCACTCATCAGAAGATTTCGTGAGAATCGCCTAGTCCCAAGACGCCCCATGTCAGATCCATACTACTGGAGAGATATCTAGTAGAATGGCGACTATTCACTAATCAGCATCAGTTGAACAATGGGGGGGGGCCCTGTTCTCTTCTCAGATAACTGCGGGTTTGGTTGTAGAAATCTGATGACCGGGCCCGTATATGGAGGAGACGTGGAGAAAGCTTTAGAACATCTTATGCCATGCGTAAATTAGCTTTTCTTGTGGTGTGGAATGGATTCAACGTCAATGCTCCTAACGAACTGGTTATTAGACAAAATGGTTCTTTGACTACACTAGGTACCTTGATGATGTTCTTCTGGAAGCTATGGCCTTATTTATTTGATCTGGGGCATGATAATGCTTGACAGTATGTAGCTCGAGTTGTTACCTATTAATTGGAGAATGTAGGGTATTAGGGATTACCCCAATGAACCGAACAGCACGTTCTCTTAATATGAATCCTATGAAACGCTTATGAGACGTGATAAATATAAGGTTAAGACATTGTTCGCCGCCTCCAACAAGCGTTGAACAGCTAAAATGGCTCTTGTTGAAGATATTTGTTGGATACTTTAAATTTTAATTACAAAGCAAATAGATTTTGTAACGATGAACTAGATAATCGACCTGCTGGATACAAGAAGTCTTTTCAGAGGATCTTCGGAAGAGGTCAAAACAGAGNTTGGGGCTCAGCATCTAAACATTAATTTAAATTGAATACATTAATAATTAAAAATTATAGCTAAAATTACAGTAAAAATAAAAATTAAAAAACTAAAAACGTGGTCGAGAAAGGTTACCTCATATAAGTCTAAAAAACCAATAAAATCCTCCTTTTTTAGTTTTTCAGGTACATGTGATCACAATACGTTTCCCAAATATATATACATATACAATTAACTTATTTTAAAATTTAAATAACAATACAGTAGGATCACAGATCAAATCAATAAAAACCGATAAAACCAGACTCTCTACGACGAGTAAAAAAAAAAACAAAAAACGATTGTTTCCCGTAGCCTTTGTTTCCCCTCGTCGTAGAGAGTCTGGTTTTATCGGTTTTTATTGATTTGATCTGTGATCCTGCTGTATTGTTATTTAAATTTTAAAATAAGTTAATTGTATATGTATATATATTTGGGAAACTAAAAAAGGAGGATTTTATTGGTTCAATTTAAATTAATGTTTAGATGCTGAGCCCCAAAAAACATCATGTACTTCTGTGCCCAAAACACCATGTTGTTTAATTTCCTATTAAGGTTTTAAAGTAAGATATTCAATTATTGTTGTAATTATTGTTTTTTCATGTTTTAATTGTTTGTTTATATGATAATAAAATAGGCCCTGAAGATGACAGTATAAAACTGTCGAAAGCTTGGCGAAAAACCGTAAGGAAGTTTTCTCTGTTTTGACCCCTTCCGAAGATCCTGTGAAATAGATTTTGTTCTGACACAGTAACCTGCTGCAGTAGAAGCTGAATGATAGAAGAGAATTATAAATGCGAAAACCGACTAGTAGGTGCTTATGTCGTCTCTTGGTAAAAAATAAGGGCGCATGAGTTGAATTCTATTGTCCCTGCACCTGTATGTACACACAGATAGATAAAAGATTTTAACTCTTTTTTGCGCTCTCTTTATTTGTATTCCCTCGGTTGGGGTTTCTATTTACCCTAGAAAATATGGACCGCCTCTGGGAAGGGGAATGCTTAAAGCTTAACATGGACGTCAGCTCGTTAAACCGGCTCGTTATCCATATCGGTTTTGAGGCGATGTATGTGCTTAAGCTCAAACAGACAATTAGAACAACAGGATTTTTTTTCCGCCCCGTTGTGCAATTTACAGAGCATGAAGCTCTCGTGGGAAACGGACTGTGCATTATTTAGTTCAGAAAGGGCGGCGGATCGGCCTCGGCAATCCAGAAAGGCCGTTCATCGGTTTCGGTTTTTATGTTAAATTGCCGTTAGAAGTGAATTGCGAGAATTATAATCCTGGGTTATTAAAAGCCCCAAAAAACTCGCGGCGATAACCCTACAAGAGCAACAGTCATTTCTGCGATAAAAATTATCAACGTTTTGTGCCCTATTTAGATAGGAATATTTGGAATATAAGGTCCATTTATTTGAAATATATAATTGACGTTTTATTAAATTACATTAATCTATTGTTGTTATAATTATTTCAATGATTGCACTTTGGCTATTTAAATTCTACAACGATTTTAAACGATATTACATTATGATTAATCATTGTGCAATTTTTGTCTCTTTACCAACTTGAAACTTATCAGTGTGTCATAATATCAAGAATTTTTTTTTTAATTTTCACAAAACAATTGTTCCCTATTCCTCCTTTTCTCACTACCAATCTGATGATGTTCGCGGTCTGCTTTTGTGCAGTTCTAGGGCCTGGGATTGACTTTTTCTAGGAGGGAACATAGGTTAATCAGAGATGATCTATTTTAGGTCATAGGTTATCGATTCGAAAGACCCATTTTAAATTTACAGATTGAGATAATGTCATCGGGTAGTCGGTGAGACTCGGGAGTAAAACTGGTTCAGTACGCGCTCTCGCATTCTCGTTCCATATTAAACATTTTGACGAAACAAATAGATAAATTTGATACAATAATAATTCATTTAGGGTGTGTGTCGAGGCAATAACCGATAAAGCTCGGATACAGAAATCGTTTAATGCTTTTCAATTATAAAATTCCGCCCAGTGTGGGATGTAATTGTTATTTAAACATTAAAATATATAACTGCCCAATAACCAAATTGATTAGTCAAAAAAACCCATGATTTTGTTGACAGTTTGGCCGTGGGGTCGCCCACCGCGCACCACCTATCCACGTTCGCTTTTAGCATTATTTAGTTGTTTTTTAAAAAAATGAACAGCATAAAATATTACTAATAATATTAGTACATGAAATCAATAACACAAAGAGGATGATTTTTTAACATTAATCATTACCACTGAGAGTTATATAGAGTTGATAATAATTTTTGAAACAATAACAATTGCTATGTATTTTTTAAACTGAAATTACATATAATACAACAAAAATTATGTAGAGCGCGGTATTTACTGTAATATTATAGTAGTTACATTCATTTAAATAAGTTTTTAAATGCATTAATAATATTACACATGATAACGAAATATTCTTTCAAATCCATTCAATCATTTGATGTAAGTGCTTAAGTTTATTTTTCAATTAAATACTTACTTTCAAAATTAAGTGTCCGCAAAAATAGATGTTCTGTGTTTAGAAAAAAATTCAGATATTATATTTAACTGTTACTTAAAACTGACTTGAAAATTTTTAATTCTACTAAGACCACATCTCTCATTCAACCTTTTAGTTCAGGTTAATTGAAAAGCTTGTTTTTAAATTTCGTATCTTTAAAATCCCTTGTGCTTTATTTATATATATTTATTAGTTTATTACTTATTTTTTGTAAATGTCAAAAATGAGGTTTCACTATTGCTGAAAACTAGATTCGCAAATTTTTATTTCTACTAAGTCCTCATCTCTCATTCAACCTTTCAGTTACCGTTCAGGGTAACTTTCAAGCTTATTTTGAAATTGCATATCTTTAAAATTCCTTTGCTTTATTTTTATCTATTTTTTACTTATTTTTTGTAAAAGTCAGAAATTCGGTTAGATTATTGCTCATAAATGGATTTACAAATTTTTGGTAAAAGTCAGAGATAAGGGTTTACTGTTGATGAAAATTGGATTCAATATTTTTTGTTCTACTAAGCCCTAATCTTTCATTCAACTTTTTTAATTCAGTTAATTTTACAGGTTTATGTTCCCATTAAATGCTTACCAAATTAAGTATCACCGAAATTTCATCTCCTTTAATTTTTATAAAAGTCAGAAATTAGATTCGGCTGTTGTTGGTAAATTTGTAGTTCTAGTATGTCTTCATTTATCATTAGGCTCAATTATAATGTAATCAATCAAATTTGATTAATGACATATTTCTGGACCATTAGTCCTGGAGAAAATATTTCAATCTTCGTTGTATTATTATGTTCAGGATAAAGCCAGATTAAAAGAAAAGACGTCAGTTCCTCTGTTGAACTTTCGAGGATTATCTCCCCTATGTCAGGACTTTGAACCAATTATAAATAATTTATAGTCAATTTATTTCGGTCGAATTAGTATTTTTGTTGAAAGCGGGTTTTAATTCGTGCAGATCTCCCCCGAGCAGATGCTTTGCTGGACGTAGCGTCCGCTACAGCCTAAGTCATGGTGGTGCCGCGCTCTACCATCCACGATGATTTACAGCCGTTTATGGCCACCGGGAAGTCTTGATCGAAGAGAACGTGGTGGCCTAACGGCGATGTAGGTTGGCTAGAGACGATCGTTTTATTGCTCTTCTCACTCATTTAACGGCTTACTTGATAGTCTCCAGACGGTCCGTAATACAAGGGTGAGCTCCCAACCACTCATCAGAAGATTTCGTGAGAATCGCCTTGTCCCAAGACTCCCCATGTCAGATCCATACTACTGGAGAGATATCTAGTAGAATGGCGACTATTCACTAATCAGCATCAGTTGAACAATGGGGGGGCCTGTTCTCTTCTCAGATTCTGTCTTTCTTCTGTCAGTCCAAAATATTTAATTCAGTTAATTTTACAGGTTTATGTTCCCATCAACCTGAATGAAAACAGATTTATCGCTCTGATGAATAATTCTCACAATTTTTTTCTTAGGAATCGAAGTATTAATCGTTATAATAATAGGAAACTATATTATGTCTAACCTGTCATTTATCGAGAATAGACAGAATTTGAGTTGAGAACGATCTTGGCAATTGAGATGGAACAATGGTAAACAACCATCTACTCACTACTGTATTATTAAGTCAATGAAAAATGATTGAATTCAGTTATTTATAAACAAATAATTTAAAAAAAAAAGGATGGGAAATTCTAAGTCCGCGAACCATTGCCAACAAATTTAAGTAAACTTGCCTATTATAAAGCGGGAGAAAAAATGTAGAAAGTCACACCAGAATTAATGTAATTACACGAGAGTAACCTGGCTATAAATACTGAGGACGACGCCATTTGCGACTGCCGGGCTTTAATACAGACGCCAAACAAAAAGGCTAATTAATAAAGACAACAAGCAAAATTTCCGGGCCATCTCGGCCTTATCAAAATGGGCTGGCATTGTTCGACTTTGGGCTAAGCAAAACTGTTAACATGAGTGAGTTATTTTTATGTCTTCGTTTATTTTGAGATCACCTTGGCTTCATTGTGGCCATTTAAAACCGGTTGAATTTCGACAGATTTACGATTGTTGCTAGCAATTATACGATTAGGGAGCCGCCGTGCCTGCCGGACTGCAGATTCGGTTTCCTGTTGTGAAAGAGGCCGCACCTGGTTCCTCAGAGGACTCATCGGGAATGGAAGAAATAAAGGATCGACTGAAAACAATTTCCCACTTGTCCTTTTTGTTGTAAATGCAGTTGATTAACTTATTAATTGTTGTATGGTTAGAAGATGTTATCAACATTCTCACTAGTACGAAGTAATGTCTTATGATTATTGTGCGATAATCATTCTCATTTTTTTATTTAACACACATGTACACTTGCTTTGATACAATCTCTATTACATGTCGCATTACTTTCGCACGAGATAGATAGATAGATAGATAGAGAGAGAGAGAGAGAGAGAGCGAGAGAGAGAGAGAGAGAGAGAGAGAGAGAGAGAGAGAGTGAGATCAATTCTGTCGACTTGGTATTTTATTACTTTATTTATTGATTAATCTTTATTATTTGGAGATCGTGAGATGCGGTCTGGTGTTTTAGAAAAACATTTTCTTTATCCTGCCAACGTTTCGATCTATATTGAGATCATCTTCAGGGCCTGGGATTTACAAACATTTAACATACACATTTAGGATGTGGAAAAAAGTGAATTTATACCATGCAAAAAATATTTTTTTATATTCAATCAAAGTATTTCTACTCACTCAAAGTGTTTGCTTTAAATTGTGCCACAAAAACAGAAGAAGAAAAAGACATAACACGATCAAAATGCATTAACACAATAACAAATCACTTACAACACTTTACTACAAATCAACACAACATATCTCAACAACGATACACCAAAACCAAAAAATTTCTCAAAAATAATCCTGACATATTCATTCTTTCTGCTGATAAAACAAAACAAACAGTAGCAATAAGCAAAAAGAGTACAAGGAAAAAATTAACAAAATTACTAACGACACAAACACATACAGCACAATCAAATCCCTATCCTTCTCTCATCAAACAGACAAACAAAATCCTTCAAAAAACACTTAAACAAAAAGAAACTGACATATACAACTACAAATTACTTCAAAACAACTCTCCAACGTCCCCGAAACTATACGGATCTATAAAAACATATAAACCTGAACACCCTCTAAGGTATGGTATGGTATGGTAGAAAAGGATACTAGGAAGCGGGGTTTGCACTCCCCGGGCACTGCGGCCTTCTGGCTTATTGTACCTTCCCAGTTCCCTAGTTTAGTCAATAGACTCAATCCTTCTTCTCAGAAGCATCAAGTCATTGACTGTTATTGCTGCAATTTGGTTCCCTGTGTCTTTTTCGTACGCTAGGTTAAACCTCCATTGAGCTGTTGCTTCGCATTCGAANTCAGAAAAACATTTTCTTTATCGTGCCAACGTTTCGATCTTTTATTGAGATCATCTTCAGGGCTCAAAGTGTTTGTCTTCTATGTAATTGTGCCATCCTTGCGTGTCGTGTTGAGAGTGCCTACTAATAATACTACATCAAATCTATCAAATGCAGACAAACCAACATACATTTCCATGCCATTCATTCACGGCCTATCACATAAATTAAACACATTTCTCTCTTCCGATAACTTTAAAATAGCTTTCAAAAACTATAAAAAAATGCACACACTTTTTTCAAAAATTAAAGATCCCACCAATAACAAATAAATCTGACGTAATCTACAAAATCAATTGTTTAAATTCGGCAACATACATCGATCGTACATCCCAATATCTGGATAAGAGGGTAAAGCAACATATCTATGATTGCAAAAAAACCAAGAAAAATTCGACAGCACTGGCTACGGCGCAGAAGCCGACTCCTTATATAAAAATGTCTTTCTATACCGACTTACCCGGTTACCTTCAAAATCCAACGTGTATAAACATAAAACAGTAATATCTCACTAGCACTCTCGACACGACACGCAAGAACGGCACAATTACACAGAAAACAAACACTATGATTGAGTAGAAATACTTTGATTGAATATAAAAAATATTTTTTTGCATTGTATAAATTCACTTTTTTCCATATCCTACGTGTATTTGTTAAATGTAAACAATGTTGTACATCCCAGGCCCTGATGATGATCTCAATAAAGATCAAAACGTAGGCACGAAAAAGAAAATGTTTTTCTAAAACACACGTGCATAAATAAAAAAAGACCCGCTTCACAGGGCTCTTCATCAAGCAATTGCTCAAATCCACCAAACCCCTTAGGAAAACTCCAGCACAAACTTANTTGAACCCCAGAACTTGGGAGGGCTGCGGATGCTGGCACACCATGCGCAGCCCTCTGAGAAGTCTGCCACTGTCTCTTGACCACTAAGGTCTTGTGTGGAGAGGAGCTGGTCTGGGTGTCTGGTTCTTGCCTGGTCTTGTGGTGTCCGGTTCGCTGTGGGGGTGCGCCCGCTCTTGATGTCCTTGCCCTCCTGGCCTATCGCTCTCTGTCTTCTTCTCCCTACGATTAATTCACCGTCAAGACAGTTTTGACCCATCGTGGTTGTATGCCTTTATAATATATATAAAAAAAAATAAAAAAAACCCAAACAGATAATCAGTAACACTGAATTTGCTTTTAATTTCATTGCTTGATTTTAAAGAACCATCAAATAAATATTACTATAAATGATACATATAATTAACTAAACCAGTTTTTATTATTTTTATTACTTAGAGCTTGACCACGCAGAACGCGTTCTGTCGCGGCGAGCAGCGGTCTTATGATCCGGCGTTCCCCTCCCTCCCTATTGGTAGATGACGTGTTGCATCATCCCCGTCACATCAAGCCAGTCTTCACCGCCGCGATGAGCTATTATAGTTGCATAAAATAATAAAACTTAACGCACAGTCGACGATAAGCATGGTCGAGGAAACCGAATTCCCGGGACTTTGGAAAATATATAATAAAAATCTGCCTTCATATGACTGTAGCTCTCGGCAGAGACGATGGTATTCTCCAAGGCATTCTCGCCTGCGGTTTATTGCATGAACTCAGTTGCTCTTTCTTTTCCTACTATACACATCAAGAAATGTCTCCTCATCCCCTAACCATCGCTGACCGCCATGACATCGACAGATCACTCCGCGTTCTGTATGGCCAAGCCTTTAACCACCTCGGCTTTTACATAAGTTTAATGAGTAAACAAATTTGTTGAGGATCAGGGATACCGTCTCAAAGAAGTGAGTATTATAACTTCTCGCCTAAAGAGAAATGACAAAACTCATTTCTTTGTGACCGCATCCTTTACCCTCAACAAATTTGTGATATCTAGACTGTCGATTCAGCTTACTTTCGTTAATGAGTAAATGCTAACCGTAACGTGTAATATATGCATTACAAATATATTTAAAAAATCGAACAAATAAATTGCGAGTGTCTTTAAATTTTGCCAGTAATATCCGGACTGGGCGAATTTTATTGCGCAGAAGATAAAATCGTATCGACAGCTGATTAGCTGACACAAGGTCTCCCGACACTTCCGCATGGTGCGACCCGATTTGCAATTCAGATCTAGTTTAATATACAAAATGATTTACTACGTTTCATTTAACTATGTCACTTTAATTAAAACCTGTTTAGATAGAAATTATAAAATTAGTTTATTTTCCTCGAGTAGTACCAATCCTTCAGCTAGAATTTGAATAGACTACTTCCGTTTCGTTCCTCATTCTCACACTAGGCGTTTTTAAAGTGCCTTCAATGTACAGAAAATAGGTGGCGCAACATCAGGGTTATATGCAGGTTGAGGCAACACGCCGAATCGTTGTTTTATTCCATTCGTATATAAGACCTGTACACGATTAAAAGGAGGAAATTTATTCTGTCCAGACGTGACTCAAAGTGCTTTTCTGACCGATCTAGAAAACCCTTTTGTTCAAGCAGGTGGATTTGGGTAGGTGATATGAGAACATAATGATTCTTGTATGAAACCAATCATTTTTTGAATTTTGGAGCACCTGGACAACGATGGGAATTTTGTGTAATGTTTGGGAACGAAAAGAAGACAGAAGTGTTAAATTTTGTTAACAGTTCAACGGCACCCATCAACCTAGTCATTTATAATCCAGTCAAGTATATTCAATTTACACTGTGTTAGTTGACAGAACCTCGAGGTAACTGCTGTATACTGTTGAATAACTGTTGAAGAAGGTTAAGAAACCTGCATTATTTACGAACTTTTGATTTTATGCTAACTGCAATACGATTTGTCTACCTACTAAATCAGCTGGTTTGGCAAAGCATTGCTTAAATTAAGTTTAAATACGTTCACAACTGCTTCTTCGGAGTATCGTAGATCAAGATAATCGAAAACTACCAAGCCTACAGGCTTTGAACCCTCAAACTCAAGAAGAAATTTCACAATAATAATGATTGCTTGTCACAACAATAAAGGCTTGGAGAATCACTCACCCCGGGTGTTTGCAGTCTCGGTCTTAGCCGTCCAGGTTGGGCTCCTATTGCCGTCAACAGCAAGGCCAATTCAGCACCCAATGCATACCGTTCATAGATCCAAAACCATTATGTATATTATCCAGCTCTCAATCATTCTTAAATACATACATATTCACTCAGATAGGGTGGTGGAATACTCGATTTTCCTTCATCATCCTTTACAGTTATTATACAGCTAAGAAAATTGAGGTACGTTGGGTACTCAATATTCCTCCTCTCTCACTACACATTCACGCTAATAAATGCATTCGCTGAAAACACGCGCTAGCGTCACAAAACTACAAATAAAAAATACAATAAAACCCCCCTTTCCTCCAAAAATCGGAATAGGGGACACCGAATCTCGCTGCCGTGCTCAAACAAGTTCTCATCAGGTAGCATTCCTACACGCTCCCCGTATAGAGGCAAAGAATTGCATGCTTCAATTAGGTGGAACACATCGAGCAATCTTTCTCTACATGACGAACACATGCATCAGCATAAGGGATTTTCGAAAAAGAATGAAATATTTAAAATCAAAATTGACAAATTTTCCTCTCTACTTTTTACAGCTGATCGAGCAGCCAAAAAAGTTGTAGGAGGCTGTTATTCTATTTTTATTTTTTTTAAATACATTCCAAAACTTTTTTTTATTTTGTTAAGTGTGTTGGACCTTTACTAAGAGCTATAACTGCCGATCGAGTGAATGAAGTTCCAGCTTCCAGATTATACGGTGTTTTGTGTGAGTATAGGTTGCCATTGAAAAAAGCGAATAGAGTTCATCGACGGGTTTTATCGTGCCGATCGACCTTATATTGTGCGTAACTATATAATACTTCTTTGTTACTTATTTTTCGTTATCTCGCATTATTTAAAACAAATTAAATTCATTGACTACTCAGCGGATGGATGCAATCTGCAATTATTATTATATTTATTCAGATATCGTGAGATGCGGTCGGGTGTGATGTAGGTTTCAGAAAAACTTGGTTCCCTGTGTCTTTTTCGTACGCTAGGTTAAACCTCCATTGAGCTGTTGCTTCGCATTCGAAGATGATATGAGTGGCTGTTTCCTCCTCCTCATTACATAATCTGCAAATGGGGTCATCGCTGTATATACCCATGTTGTGTAGATGTTTTCTCAGATACCAGTGACCAGTTAGTAGTCCCACCACTCCTCTGAGTTTTGCCCTCTCCAATTGCAGCAGTGTTTTTGCCAATTTTGGTGAGGGTTGTTTCAGCATAAGTTTACTATGTCTAGCACCGCTAGAGTTTATCCACTTCTCTCTTTGTTTTGTTTGGATCCATTCTGCGATGGAGGATTCTATGTTTGTTTTTGTTATCCCAAGGATAGGTTCGACACCCTCTAAGACCCATTATTTCATTTCTAAATTCCCCTACATACAGCATGACAAAATATCTAACCAACATACTCAACAACATAACAGTTAATACATAACGTAAAACATGCATTTCATTTTATTAACAAAATTAATAATATTCGCATCCCCTCACACAACACTCTCATATCTCTAGATGTTTCATCATAGTTTACCAACATTCCAATAGACAGAACACTGAACATTATTAAAGATAATTGGCCCAACAGAACACCACAAACACAAGTCTATCAAAGAACACGTTCGTAACAATGGTTCGACACTGCTGAATTAATGGATATTTTACATACAACAATCAATTTTACAAACAACTATTTGGCATAGCCATGGGTAGCAACCTAGGCCCGATACTGGCAGACATAATCATGACACATCTACTAAATACAGTCATACCACAACTTCCTTTCACATTATCCTTCCTCAATAAATACGTAGATAATATATTGATAGCAGTTCCCACAGATCAAATTCAAACTACATTAAATACATTTAATAGCTTTCACCCACGCCTACAATTTACACATGAAATCGAAAACCACAAAACAATACCATTTTTAAATACACTCATAATAAAACAACCAGATGGCACATTAATCACAGATTGGTATCAAAAACCAAGAAACCCAGATCACTATCTCAACTTTACATCTCCCCATCCTCTTCATACAATAATAAACACGGCCAAAGTGTTATTTCACAGAATTATTACCCTAAGCCATGAATCATTTCACCACAAGAACATAAAGATATACAAACAGATTTTCCGTAACAATCACTACCCTAAACACATAATCAACAGAATAATCAACAACTACAACTCAACACTAACACCATCCACTATTACTAATAATACTTATTCAGATATCGTGAGATGCGGTCGGGTGTGATGTAGGTTTCAGAAAAACATTTTCTTTATCGTGCCAACGTTTCGATCTTTTATTGAGATCATCTTCAGGGCTCAAAGTGTTTGTCTTCTGTGTAATTGTGCCATCCTTGTGTATTATTATATTGTTGAACGATTGCACTGAAGACGATTGTCCTGAACAAAACCACGAAACAAAAATGAACCAAATCGAAGATATTTGAAGTTTCACTTGCAACAAATGTAGCCACACACAAAACACCATTCATGTAGGTACAAAACGTTAATCAATATGCTCTTTTCTGTGGTGCACTTTCACGACTTGTGGGGAAAACTCATTCACCATCATAGCTCGCATTACTGACCTTGTAATTAATGCGGAAACAGTAGAGAGCTACAGAGGTATAATCAAATACGTTAAAGAACATAATGCTGATTACCTTACTTTCCAACTTCAAAAAGACAAGGCATGTAGAATTTCATTTTTACCTTTGGCGATGGCACATCAATATTCACCTCTGATAAAGACCCCGTTACAGCTTCACGTAATTTACAAAATCACTTACACACACTCGAATTCTTACTCCGCCAATGGAGAATTAATGTTAATGAAACTTAATCTAAATACATTGTTTTCACTCTAACAGAAAAAACCTCTTCCTCTTTTATACATCAGTAATCTTCCCATCCCCGTAGCGAGCCACGTACGATACCTTGGACCGTATCCGATAAACGACTTACATGGAATCCCCATACGAGACTCAAACATAAAAATTTAAATACAAGATTGAGATTGCTAAAAAGACTTCTTGGCAAGCGATCAAAAAAAGACTATACTGCCCTGCTAGCCCCACTATTGACATACGGACTAGAACTATAGTAAGCGTTCCAATCTTAACAGACTACAAACCCTACAATCGAAAATTTCTTCGACCAATGTTAATGCCCCCTTTTATTTCTCTAACAATACAATTTGTACCGACTTAAAAATCCCATTCGTATCCGACCTTGCCCAATTCCGTTACAAAAATTTCCATTCTAAATTACCCAATCACTCAAACCCATTAATCCACGAATTGTCATCCTCAACATTACCCGCCAATCCTCGTCGGAGATTGAAACGACGTTGGCCACGCGACATCGGCAAAGGATCCCCAGATATATCCACCCTGTTGGTGAACTAACGGCTCCCATCACTGGATGGACACCATTCATGCCTTACATGCCTATTTATGGGTCCGAGCATACACAACCTAGTGTGCACGTTCACACAAGCTAATAGCAATTACAATATTTTGCTTGTCGCGAATTTAAAGTGTAGTTGTAAATAAATAAATGAATTAAAAAAATACAAAATCCCACTATTGAAGATGGCGTTTATCATCCTGATAGCTAGGGTAGAGAAGTGATCAAATAAGACTAAACTTCAGGTTTTAGAAGGTGTACTGATGTTCATTGAAAAACTAATTAAAAGAGTCTTGTGATTCAAAGATATTTACATATTTAGTTTAAGAGTTAAAGAATTGTGCTGGTGCTGGTTGAACTGCGATTGTAGCATTTATCTCGACGATCTTATTACCACGTCTCAATCTTCCTACACTAGCCTGTAAGCACTATTTTATCATTTACATGTGCGCTGTGTATATAAACATTAGCTGTTCTATTTTCAAAGATAGTAAAGGCGGTTGAGAATTCACACTTTCTGGATGATCCGGGTCTAGAATAATCACCGTCGTTTGTCGAGGGCTCTATTGGGAGGGCGGACGGAAATGGATGGCCCCTTGCATATTTCCTACGTTAAACTACATTGTGTGTGGTTTGCGATTTACACGAGCACGTTGTTCCCGTTGGCCTCTCCGTATCCCGTAGGAACACAAACCTAAATGACTCGTCCTAGCATAAAAATCGGCTCAAAAAGGACAGGAAGCTCTTCCGTGTTCTTGGCCTTTTGATAAAAGCACCTTCCTTGAAGAAAAGGACGAACTGGTTCGATATACCGCAGTAATTGAGCAAAGAAAAGAATACACTTTGTCATTATTCCCCCTCCCCGGCTTGGGTTGCATTCGGTAAATCCAGAGAAAAGTCCCCTTTTCCCTTTGGGACCCAAGGTCGGGGGAAATCGACATGCACTTAAATCAACTGTTGAGCCACTTTCCACATGGACCATTCAGAAGAAGCAAACCTATTTTAACGACACTTCGTTCACTGATTTGATCCTTCTTGAGGTTACAATGTACCTAAAATCTGAAAATAATCGACAGTTTTGTTAGGTTTTTTCTTAACAAACTAAAATTAATTATTAATGTAAACATTAACGACATTAAAAAAATAAAACAAAACAGAATACCAGGAAAACTATGTTAAGCTTTGCAAATCTGCATATGCAGATAGGCAAGAGCTTGTTAACGAATATGTACCGAAAAGCTAAACTTAAAAAAAAACTGTTTTTAAGTGTTATTTTATTAAATTTAATTCCGGACATTTTGATATAAAGCAAAATAAAAATCCGATCGTAGGAAGTTTCCTAAATAATGTTTTGCAAAGTCCATTTAAAGGAATAAGGGAATTCTCAGATTCGCGTATGGGGTTTGATAAACTTGACATTTGGTCGATCTGTATTTCATCGTTTTCTATGGAAAATGTATTGATGAATAATTATTATTGAATTATAATTATAGATGATATAGGTTAATTGGGACACCACGGTGGACGAATGGTTAAGACGATATTTGGCACGCCAGCGGTTATGGCTTTGAATAGCTATAGAGCCGTATTTTTATTAGTGGATTATTTATTATAAGACAATTAATTAAGGTTTTTAGTTGAGATGAAAAAAAAAGCTAATGGCACGAGAGGGATTCGAACCCACGACCTTCGGCTAGATACGCCGCTGCTCTACCACCTGAGCTATCGTGACTTCGATCCACTCGGACATCCACTCCCCATCTCAACCCCACCTTATGAGTTTTCCCTCCTTTTGCCATTTTTCAAATGTGTAATCGGTTTGCATTCTCGACGACAATTGAAATGGCGACGGAGAGCTTTAGTGAATGTACTTTATTTTTAAATCATTAATTCACTATTTTCGTGGTCCGCTTGACCCAAAATGGCATCGTATCTAGCCGAAGGTCTGGGTTCGAATCCCTCTCGTGCCATTACCTTTTTTTTTCATCTCAACTAAAAACCTTAATTAATTGTCTTGTATTAATTGGTCAAGCGGACCACGAAAATAGTGAATTAATTATTTATTATGATTTTTTAATATTAATTTTTATTTATGGATTATAGTATGAAAAATGTATTGTGCAGAGGTTTAAACTTCATTCCGCGTGACCCAACGGGGCCCCTCCTGTATGACAGGAATTACTTTACATGTTAATTGCCATATTTTCTTCGCATAGGATCCACATGGAATAAACCTTTTTCTACGTGATTCTTTTATTTTCTATTTATTTACTTATTTTGTATGTTTTTGCTACCCTACCCGAAAGCATAACAATAAATAATAAAAAATCTTTCACAAGGCAGAATCATGAATAATAAAACGCACTTAAAAATTAAAAGATAATAAAATATATAATGAGTGGAGCACGGTGTTTTCACAAACTTTCACGAGTAACAGATATGAAACAAAAGTTTAAAATTTAACATTGGCTGAAAATATGGCGATACGAAGTAAAATGTACTATGCAGGGAAATAGAATTTACAAATAAAGGACAAGATTGGCTGATATTACGTATTTTTTAAGTGTTTGACGCTTTTTTGCGAAATGGTGCACACTTTCCTCAAGGAAGACCCTTAATTTTCATCCATTTAAGGCACATATTTTCAATCGATAAAATTAGTTCAATTCAAACTGGAACATAATTTTAACAAATTCGAAACGACAAAAAAACATTTGAAACATTTTATTTTTTCTAAATTCATCCATGCAAAATCGTCATGAAACATTAACGAACAAATTCACAGAGTTTCATTAAATTTAATCAAGGTATTCCAAAGATAAGGATGCAAAAATGAGGTCTAATATCCCGTTTTAGGTCACGTGACCCTCTTAAATCAAATACATTTACTCAATCCAGTTATATTTAAAAAGGTAACTAAACCTAGATTGTACATACGTAATTTAGGCGGGAATTTTTATATTTTCTACCTACTTTTACAATGTTATAGTTTTTGTCACCCTTTCCCCAGATACTACTGTATAATATAATGTAGTCTCCAGGCTAAAATACGCACAAATTTGTATATAACTAGAACAAAATTATTACATACCTACGTCATTATGAAATACTATAGAATTCTGGCTACCTAACTTTCGTAACTAATAAACATCCAAGCTCTGTTTGTTTAATGCATTAGTCATTCTTTTATTATTGATTACGCCAGTTTTTATACCCGGTACTAATAAATTTTATTTTCCTACTAAACTGTTTATTTTTTAGCATAAATCTTGAAATAAAGAAACTAGTAGAAGGAGAAATACAAATAATATGTTCATAAATATCAACATATTATTCATAATTTGACTAGAAATTTGTTAGAAATCCAAATTTTGAATCTGTTTCCAAAAAAAGCAATATAATATTAAATTAATGCGTAACTCAAAACAAAAAATAAATAGAAGAAATCTCGTTAAAAAATTATTTTTCAAAACGTTCGATGTAAAACTGGAACTAATTACTAATTATTGCCATAAAACACATAAAAAATTGTATTATTATTGCCAAAGAAATTAGAGTATTATAAAATCTATTTTAAATAGCGATATATCGATAAATTTAAATATATATAAACTATTTGCCAAACACAAAGAATTCATTTCATGGTGTAGGTGCAGATTCTGCTTCCGAGTAGCTGACCGGCTCAGGTTTGGAATAGGAATACAACAAAGAAAATAATCAGGAAAGACGGAAGAAGATAGACACGAGAAATCGAAGTTCTAAAGATGTATCCTGAGAAGACATCGAAGTTTGCTCGATCTCGTAGTGTCAGACTTGTGCCTTATTTGTTAAGCAACGGATTTTTTTAATATATTTTTTTTAAATTTATCTTCAACAATGAAAAAAGAAGCAAAAATAAATTATCAATTGTTAAAGAAGATAGGTGGTGAACAGGGATTAAAAGATAATGCAAATAAATCGATTTCTTTCTTTATTCACAGTTTTAATGGAAGATTTACCTGATGAAGAGTCTTTTCCTTGTTTTTTTACTACTTTATATAGAAGTAGTGACCTTTAGGCAAAGCTCTAGTATAGACCTCGGTTGTTCTTTTATAGCGCTAACATGTGACAAGAAAGCACGAATCACAGGCTATGCCCATGTCTGAACACGTGTCTCACTCGTTAAGCATAGGAATTTCATTTGTGGATTTACCAAGCCCTAACAAATGGACCATTGTTTCAGAAGATTAGTGAACTGGGATTAAAAGTTGAAGAACACTGTTCCATTTCTTGGGATTAAGGGGAAATATTGTTCGTTATTATGTTGTAGGCTGGCTCAGATGTTCTTCCTAAATGCCATCACCACCTAACTTTCCAGTAAATGCAAAGTTGTTTAAATATTTTTTTATGAACGTAATACATACATTGTAAAATTATTTGAAAGTCTATTGGAAATATGGCATGGTTACGTTACTTGGAAGATGGCAAGTAGGAAACTATAAAATAAAGACAATCGTGGATGTTTGGGTCCCTCTGGTTCAAACGTCTCTTTCTGAGACAAAACGGATCGTATGGTAACGAGTTTGAAAGCAAACGAACCTTTGTTAATGTACTTTGGTGGCCACAAACTTTGATTTGCAAACTGAGACCTTTTGGTGGCCCCCAACTTTGATTTGCAAACTGAGACCTCTTATCATTAAGGTTGAACTTGTCGTCCCAGAGTTAAAGTTGCTCTCACCGACATTCTCATGAAACTCACCTTAAAAACTCTTCAAATTTTTATTTGCTATATATTAATATACAATTTTGCTTTATTTGTTTATTATATCAATAATTACGGAATCTGTTTGAAAATACCTTGAATTTGCTTACGAAGTTATCAATCACAGAATGCACGGATGAAAATGAAATGAGATTTGGGTTAACCATGCAGATCTGTAGGGCTGATTGTAAACCAAATGAAATTTACGTGCATGTGTGCTAGACACACACTACAGACGGGGAAACAGAGAGAATTTATCGATCAATATTGGCCATAAAATTTGTGAATGTGGGCATACACTAGGCTGGTAGGGAAACACTTCATGAAGTTTCAAGTTAATGAATGAAACATATAAAATCATTTGAATGAAATCATATAAAATCGTTTGTTCTTTCGGTATAAACAAATGCGAGTCGTAGAATGGAAGAATAATTAAATCCGGTCTAAAATGGGGAGCCAGGTAGGACTTGCTACAAGTGAAAAGAAAAAGACAAACAGGATTTACAGACATTATGACAAGAATAAAGTAAAGGAAATGGAAATGAGGTGGTCAAAGGAAATCATTGAATGGGACCCATAGAACGAGGAAAAGGAGTAGACGACCTTCAAGAAAATTGGGATGACGAGATGAAGGAGACCTACTCTGGCGAATATGCCCGACTACGCTGGTTAACGCGTCAGTTTTCTATATTTTATTCAGCTTCCTTATCTCGTATATTGCAAATAGTTGGAATATACATTTATGGAGTGTTATTCCTGGTAAAATTGAAAGGTTTTATGAAGTAAATTTGCTTTCTCGGACCTAATTGCACTGCACTGACCATAATAGCATATAACTGGCGTACACGTGTATTACTTTGTAAATTCTTTTAAGCTTAGGATTTGGTTTACTTACATGTTATAATTACTTATAATTGAAGTAATCATAAAGAAACAGAAATAAAACAAGTAAGATTGAATAAGAGAGGATCAAAAAGGTGGTCAAAGCAGGATAAAAATAAAAATAATCTATTTCTATCAAACAGATTATTTAGCAGCTCTGCCTAATCTTTGGCGTACAAACAAAATCAACACAAACAAGAACTCACTAAATTCATTTGAAAACCTACGAATAATCTTAAGGAACTGGTTAGGGTCTATAGCTGATTAAAATTTTGAAAGATCTTTTACTTATATTCGAA
Source organism: Cimex lectularius (assembly GCF_000648675.2). NCBI lineage: Eukaryota > Metazoa > Arthropoda > Insecta > Hemiptera > Cimicidae > Cimex > Cimex lectularius. The sequence goes on along the minus strand of NW_019392970.1, from coordinate 231,387 downwards.
CTTATTGACATATAATCGTACTTGATAGCACGATAGAAGTGTTCTTGATCCATTAGCACATTTATTAAATGAAAACTCAATAAAAAGGTACATATACTATACACAACGTTTATTCAATAGTTTGTTGGATGACGAAAGAAGTTACACTTAATTAAGAGTCTAAGAGGCACATCCACTCTTTACATGACTCAATTAATTAATTTTTATGTGAGGTTGAGAGTTCTCAACCAATATCTTACATAAAAATTAATTAATGGAAAAAAGAAAAAAGTTAATTGGTCAATCGGACCACGAACTCTAATGGATTTAGTAATTAAAATTAAGTATATCTTCACCAAAGCTTTCCAGGCCATTTCATTTGTTGCCGAGAATTGAATAGATTACACGACATTTGAAAAATGGCAAAAAGGAGGGAAAATTCGAAAGGTGGGTTGATATGGGAAGTTACTGTCCGAATGGATCGAAGTCACGATAGCTCAAGTGGTAGAGCAGCGGCGTATTTAGCCGAAGGTCATGGGTTCGAATCCCGCTCGTGACGCTGACTTTTTTATCTCAACTAACACCTTACATAAAAATGAATTAATTGAAAAAAGTTAATTGGTCAATCCGACCACGAACTCTAATGGATTCTTTACATTACCTTCAATAATTTCAATCTGTTTAACTACATTATTATTCGATTGGTTGATTGAACACAATAGACGAACCGTACAATTCTCACAGGCTCACTGCAGGTAAACTTGGCAAGCTGTTCAAACGTAGATCTCATATCGTGTGGCATGCCTGGCATAACCCCATCACATTCTTCACTGATAAAGTTGATAGTGGATGTTGGTCTGCGAGTCGGTTGAACCGCTGAACTGGGTTACTTATGGGTCCGTCTACACTTGCGGGTTGTTTTAAGTTACTCAACCGCCTTTCGGCTTTGCGCCATGAAAGATAGACCTAATAAGTAACCCACATCAACGCATTAAAGATAGCAATAAATATAATAATAAATAACTGCCATCAAATTTCCATTGAAGTGAAACTGAATAGAGAACACTTAGGAGTGCTGTCAGAGGGAAGTTTTAATTGTTTCATACACTAAAAACATTTTAAAACAAATATCAAATTAGCTTTCCGTAACAACTGGTTTTGAATTGATACGGTTAAATCAATATATGATACTGAGTGAATAATTAATGATCATCGATTATGGCGTATTGCCACAAAAATCCGATTGCATAAAAACGTCATGGTGAGCCATTAGACAACGATTGAACAAATGGCCAATCATGAGGGGGAAATGGATACGACAATGGGGAGCAATGAAAATTAATCAGCCTTTAATTTTGTGTTCGGCTGCGGTAAATGCCCACAGGAAATACCGTTAAGGACCGGTCATTAATACGATTAAGCCCTGGAACGTAATGCGAAAATACGTTTTATCCCGTGTTGGGCGATGTCGCCACTTAGGAAAACGGATATCGGGGTTGTTCGACAAAGGATTAATGGCTTTCTACCGATTCCGTCGGAAATGTTTTGGTTTCTTATTTTGGACTCGGGAGCGAGGTGAAATATGCCGACCATATCGGAAAAACCTTCCTCTACTAATGTTATGACCCTGACATTGCCAAATTCACTTAAATGTCTGACTGGAGCAATTGAAAAAGGTTTAAGAATAAGAATAATATCAAATGAAATCAACGAAGGTAAAACATTAACTGAAAGCGATCTTTAGGCGTAGCAGAATGAAAGGGCATAATGCTAATATTTGTGCAAATGGGATTAATCTGTACAAAAGTAAACAAAGATGGAAAACAAAGCATTATTTACAGTTTGACTACGTTAGTCCTAATTACGTTTAACTATTGTAGAAAGATAATGGATTTACTTTTAAACAAAATAAATTGAGTGGTGCGTTAAATTGGTGCGTAATATTAATTTTACCTTCATAGTAATTTGTGCTATTCATTTGGGTATATTGATTTTATATGTATCACATACAATTTTTTTATGTTTGAAATTTTACGTTTATTTCCCTTGAGGGTTTTTGTCTAATTAGATTCGTGATTAATTTTCTCTTTAAAATCCTAGAGGATTCATTTATCATTCCTTAACTTCCATTGAATCTCGCAAATATTTACTTGGGTATTTCTTTATTTAAAGAGAACATATTTTCTCTGATAAATCAACCAAACAACCTATATTTCTCTGATTCCCCCCCCCCAGGCCCAATTTTTAGATGAAATCGAGTCGTTTATACTTATACTTACGTTCGGTGTATCATCAATATGATTAAACCACTTTTCCTTGTTTAAATCCGAAAATGATTGTTTTTCCTCGTTTTATAAACAAATTTAATCTTCTCTCTTCTAATCGTCGTTTCTTCAATTCTTTAAATCAGTTTTAGTTCCTTTGTTGCTCTGAAATTAGAAGTGATGTCTGATTTTTCCTATTTTTATTTTTCTTACGAAATCACATATTTGGATATCCGTGGAGTCTTATTTGTTTTTTGATTCATGTTTTGTTCAATTTGGCCTAAAATGTACTCTATATTCATTTTTCATGTAACTAACACTGTGTACTTGTTACAGTTGCGTTTCTTTGAGTATTTGATTTTGTGCCGTTCACTTGTTTGCTAATATTCAGTTTTATACCCTGCCTTTCGTCGGACTATTGCAGAAATACAATATTAAAATCATTATATTCTCTCCAAGTACTAAAAAAATCTATCGTATATAATACTAAAAAATCTTGGTGAATTTCGAGAACACATAAGATATATGTTTGACAGGGACGAATAAATATTGGAACTGGGAATATGATTAAAGTAAACAGAACTATTCAAAATGACAGACACGGAAGCATGACTCGTAACAGTAAATACAATAAAATGAACGGAGAAAAAATTGTGCAAATAAGTTGGAAGAAGGAAATAGCGTTTAATCTGCCTTTTTTCATATTTATGACCTGTGTGTATTTATTCTATTTTTCACCCATTGATGCAGTATCGGTCCTTTAACTATGATTAGTATTTATTTGGAGATCGTGACATGAGGTCTGGTGTGACGTAGGTTTTAGAAAAACATTTCCTTTATCGTGCCAACGATGTTTTTCTAAAAACTACGTCACACCAGACCGCATCTCACGATCTTCAAATAATCATTAACTAACGATCACTAAACACCTCACATATGGTATGGTGGAAGGGATGCTGGGATATCATATGATTAGTACATTTATTTTCATCGGGATATCATAACAGATTTAAAAAAGATATATATTTTAGATTCAAATTGATGGTACACCGTATTGTGGTACACCGCGGTACAGCAAAGGTGGACCCAGAAAAAAGTTAAAATATTTTTCCTTTTTATTAATTAAAATTGGATTCACGATGCAAATTACATATGTCCACATAGGCTATAGGAATTGTTTTTATAAAAATATTTCATTTTGTATAGTAAGGTTAGAACCTTGTGGCACTCCTGCATTTATTGTTTTTGAGTATGAATATTTTTTTAATGTTTTTTATTTCTACGAATATAGCAGTAGATTATTAACAAAGCATAGTACAGGCATGGATCACAATCCGTCTGCCGGAGGTCGTTGTTAAGAGAAAAAGAATAAAAGAAAAAAAATAGAAAATAGAAATAATAATAAAGGGATAAGAAAGAAGAATAATAAAGCGAGGTTATAACTTTATTCGCTATATGCTAGCACACCATCAAAAAAGGTTAAACATAATAGTAAAACTACTTATAATAGAAAACAAACAGAGGGGGAAAGTCCTAATGGTGAAGCGACAAAAAATCGGATATAATAAAATCATATAACATATAAAGGAAATTGAGTGAATGAATTGGAGGGGTCAAAAATGAATTCCATAATTAGGTCTAATCTATATTTCCAGGCGTGGCGGACGTACTGCGTGAGCGCCCGTGGATCTGTGCCATCCAGCAGATTTAACAAGGGCTTAAAAAGCTTGCAAGAGGGTAAAAGAACCCAAGTGCAAAAACCTGATCTCCCCCAATATTGTACATTCGGCCATGAAATGCAGTGTTGTTTCCATACATTGAGAATTGCAAAGGGCACATAACCCCTCGTTGCCCCTCAACCAAAGTGCAGAGTTCAAGTTAAGGGCCTCACAACGGGTTTTTAGTAGTCATTTTAAGTTTCAAAGACTAAAGGAATTAGATCTGTAGATTAAATAAGGTGTGGGGTGAGACAAGTCATTAAATAAGGAAAAGTTAAGCGAGGACTGAGCTCGAAGTAAGCAATCGACCCGATGCCGTTCCTTGAACCTAGATAGCAGACCTGAAAAAAGAGCTGGCCAATCTGCAAGGTTTTCGTAGGTGGGACAGGTTACCTCAAATCTTTGAAAGAGCGTAAGCCATCGGGTATACCAGGCGGTCTTATTCCTGATGACTTCGATCTCAGTTATTTTATTTAAAGGGAATTCAAAATTTTGAAAATAGTTTAAAAGTGAAGTTTTAAGGTATATACGTAAATCAGGTCAGTGGACGTTTCTGAATAAATCATGTGGTTTGGGGTAGGGTAGTAGGGTTAGGAAGAGAAAATAACTCACGAATAGAAAATCTTTGGAATTTCTCGACTTCTTCATATTGTTTGAGCCCCAACCGTAACAGATGATTGAAGGACATACCGAGTTGAATACATTAAATTTCACGTGGATCGGAACCACTTCCTGATTCATCAGTGGGGCCCAGGTTTTACAGAGAGCAACTTGTATATGATATTTTCTTTATCATATAGTTTGACCAGTGTAGTTAGGGGGGGGGGGTGCGTAACTCCAAGGTATTTATATTCGTTCACCACCTCACACTTAAAAAGCAAGGCAGTGGTTTGTCACCTTTAATCTCCCCCCCGTTCTGAAAATCATGATTTTGGACTTTTTGAGATTAACTGTCAGGTTCCACTGGGTGCAATATGATTCAAATATATTAATATTATTTTGTAGCCCATGCATGGTATCTGCCAAAATGACAATATCGTCTGCATAAAGTAATATTTTTGTGCTAACGTTGCCTATTCGGACTCCACATTTGAGGGTCGAGGGGAGATCATCAAGAAAGAGAGCGAACAGAACTGGACTGAGTAGACAACCCTGCCTAACACCACAATTAACCTAAAAAAAATCTGATACACCTTCACACCCTCGGACCTCTGATACTGTTTTTGAGAAAAGGGATTTTAGGATATTCAAAATTTTGGAAGAGAAGCCATAGTTACTAATTTTGAACAAAAGTCCACTACGACCTACACTATCAAATGTGACTTTTAAGTCCACGAAAAAACAAAAAACATTTTGTTTAGGTCTGGTCAGTTTGATATTAATGTTATTTAACAGGACAAGTAGATTATCACTTGTAGAGTACCCTTTACGGAAACCCATTTGACATTCACTCAAATACCCTACGAAGGCATCAATGCGGAGAAAATTTTGGCGATCAAGTCCAGGCAGGAAATACCTCTATAATTATTTACATTATTACGTCGCTACTTTTGAATAGGGGGAAAATGATTGATTTCGAAAAGGATGGAGGAGTGAGACCTGAGGAAAATATAGAATGAAGAAATTGGAGAAGGTATTCACGAAAGACAGGCAGGGAATTTTTATATAATTCGTAAGGAATTCTGTCAGGACCTGGGAATTTATTGTTTTAAAACCTGGCAAGGATAGATTCTACCTATGCAGAAGTAAAGGGGACATCCAAAATAGGGTCGACTATATATGGTTCAACGTAGGAGATGAGGGTTTTGTTAGTAATGACAGGATTCAATAGTGTCTTAAAATGTAGCGACCATGCTTCGAGTGAGATATTATTTCCACAAATATGTCTCTTTGTTTTGAAAGTATTTATAGCTTGCCATAACTCTTTCGACTTTCTAGTCAATTTTATTTGCTCAGCTGCTGAAAGATGTATTCTTTTTTCTATCAGCGCAAAGTTTTCTGTAGAAAGTTTGTGCACGAAGCTAGGCTTAACTTACAATATCAGATCCAGAGTTACGGAAGAGGTTTAAAATGGCAAAGGACCTATCTCCCGCGCGGGCACATCGGCTATTAAACCAAGGCCTTTTGCCTACCATATTGTCACTAGATGTTACATGCGGACAAGCAGCCCGAATTGCATCTAGGAAGGACTCGAGAAGGGTTCCAGAAGTGTTCAGGGAAGAGGGAAGTGGATACGACTTCAAAAGTATATTGACTGTTCTTTTGTACGTATCTGATTAACTTTCCACCCATTTAAATTGAGGTAAGATAGGCAAAAACGACTAAGGTTCTGGTGGAATACCAACGGGATAGAGACACAAATAGGTTGGAAAAATGTGGGGTAAAACAAGAAAATCTGAGACATAATTGATTACTTTACTAGAGATGCATCCCACATCGTTTACGGAAGTACGCACAGCACTAATAAACGTGAACTCGCCCTCCCTATCACCTGGGGTCCGCCCATTGAGTAATAAGGACATTATCTTTACAGAAATTTAAAAACGCCTTACCCTGTTTATATATTTGTATTTTTTTTTAACGCGGGCCCACCTCTGAGGGAAGAGATTGGAAATTACTAATCTTGACGTTAAAGTCCCCAATAATTAATAAATTATTAGATTTCTAGTCGAGTAGAAAATTATTCAAACTTTCGAAGTCTTCATACCAGGATGATGGGCTCAAATAGACAGGCAGCACTCTAGGTGTATCCATCGCGAGAGTTCCAACGCATGAATAGCTGGTAAAATTATCTTTGCAACTTAAAACATTTTTAAATCCATAAAGGCAGCCCCCTGTGGGACGACCTATGTGAGATTCTTTAATAGCACTTGTCCATTTTAACTTAAACCCTCCAAAAATACACTAGACGAATCAAAAATCTCTTCTGTAACAAATGTCTCTATTAAAACAAACATATCAACAAATTAACTAATTTCGTAGTCCTCTTGACCACTTAATATATTACAATTAATTAAGATTTTTAGTTGAGATAAAAAAGTCAATGGCACGAGCGGGATTCGAACTCATGATCTTCGGCTAGATACGCCGCTGCTCTACCACTTGAGCTATCGTTATATCAACATCATTTATGAAACCAAGGAAACGCTTTTTGGATTTTAATTTACTTTGGATTTTAAGCCATTTATTTTTATTTGAATTTTTAAGCCAAGTTATTTACAACAGATCTATTTTTGTCAAACAAAACCTCACGGCAGTCGGGAAATTTTCATAAATTTGTCTTAACAAATTTTCCAAGGCATAAGTTTTGAAGAAAAATTAGTAACTGGTAATATCTACATACTGTTTTCGTAGCATCCGTTTTAGTTTACTGATGAATCCTTCACGCCAGACCTTGACGAAAGCCTGTGTGACATAAAGGAAGAGCAGCACAAATTTTTTCTTCGAGTGATTTTTCTATTACTGTTATTCAGTGAATTTGGTCTATTGTTGAATGTCTGGTTCCGAATCCAAATTGGTGGTCAGTGATGATTTTCTTATTTTCTACAATGGGTTTTATTATTTTTAGTATAACTTTTGGAAAAGCGTAGAGACTGTCGGTAGTCGGTCTATATAATTTGGCCTCGTTCGGCTGTTTCCCAGGTTTTTAATCACGATGCCTTCTGCGAATGTTCAGATGCTGGGAACATGTTTTAGTCAGAGGGATGAATTTACAATGTGCACATCAATTTATTTTTTATTCAGTTAAAAATTAGTGAAACAAAAAAACTAACACACTTGGACATATACTGATGTTTATATTCGTACGAGATGTTTTACATCTACGTGTAATAAATAAAATGAGAGACGTTAGTTAAAAATGAAGACTCAAAATTCATGAATTCGGTGAAATGTCCTGTGTCTACAGACTGCCATGAAAATCTAATACTTATGTAAAATACATACATGCAAACGAGTTGACACTGTTGAAATGGTCAACCCTTGGAACATTTCTGCAATAAATAGACCCAGTAAAAATAATAAGTGTTTTAAAAAAATTTAATGCATTTTATTGTTGTAAATCATTAAAATTTATGATTCAAAGTTCATATTTGTTGTATTTCGTTCCAGGTAAATAAAGGTGGTCATTTACGGACGAGTGCTGTGAGTACATATTTAAATACGTAATCAACCGAACCCAAGGGCGAAGTCGAAAAATGTTTTATGCTAGGCAAAGTGTTGAAAGACACAGTTTCAAGATCGTCTTTTATTAAAAAAAAAAAAATCTCCTTGCCCCGGGAACGCGTCATTGTAGCCTGGCTGAGGTGTTGCATAGTGAAATGAGGCTTGTAAAGGGCCCAACCGCCTTAGGACATCGTAGGACATCAAGTATGTCTGAATTTGAATGACACCGGCCCTCACCCCTTCGTTAAAATTGATGCCTGATAAACGGTTAAGGTTAAGAATTCATCACCTTGCGTATTCCGAGGTATATTTGGATTCTTTAAAACGCCATCTTTCAACCCTTCTCGACATTTTTTTTTCATTTTTTTCTTCCCCATCAATAAATTTATACCGAGACATTTTATTTTGATAGGATTGCATACACCGCCGCATTGGAAGCTGATTTGCAAGATTTATAATCCGATACTTTCAACATCTACTTGAATGACTAATTAATGCAATGTTTTTTTAATCGTATACTTAAAAAGCCAATTCATTGAAAAAGAACAATTTTGGTTCATTTTTTAAAAATCAAGCCTTATTTTAAGTGAGTTCAAGCCGAACTAACTGGCATTAAACACTAGCACTGTCTGATCTGTCAACGGTTGCCGGTATGCTAAACTCTTTTAGAGGTAGGCTGTTAGTTGCTTATAATTGAAATGCACAAAGCAAGCAGAAAAGAAGAATCATCTTTGATTATGATAGAAATCAAAGGCAACAGCAGAAACAGGAAGTTTATTCATACACTTCATGGGATTAAGCACCAAATTACAGGAATCCTCATGACGATTTGAAGCATTATCGACACACCGATTTGCATAAGCGATCGACCAGTCTCTCCTAACAGAGGCATACCGACGTTCATCACTGGGAATAACATACCTTAGACGAATTTTGTTTTTATTTAAGAGGTGTGCCGTCGTCATATTACATAACGGACAGCCAGATATTTCTCACTCGGAATACGGCAGGTGCTTCCAAGAAGCCTTGAATCCGAACTGCGAAAAATCAATGGTTGGAATTGAAAAGAAGTAGATTTGTCCCCCACGGCGAAGTCTCCCTCGATTGCTCCACCTCTACCGCTTCCCAGAGGATATCATCCACTGCAGTAAGCCTTAGAGGGAGCTATGCTTGATGCGTAGGAAAACATTGTAAATGAGCCCGTTCTGTCGTACGACAAATAGGATAAACGAGCAAGTTATAGGCGTTTTCGTGACTACCATCCAGGAAGACATCCCCTTCGTGGAATAATTCTCAACTTTTAGTAAAGCTTAAAACCTATTCAGGTTGCGCCTCGCATCCCAAAACTATCCAAAGTCTGTTGATATGATCTGTGAGATGTTTTTTTTGGATTTCGCTATCTTTACGACGGGCAGACTTATCGGAAAACGACCTGCCAATAAATTATTATTATACAGGGTTTCTTCCTTTGGAGAATTTTTTTTCCTGTTTGGAACAATTGTCAAATTTCCCACTCATGGATCTGGTAAAACGGTGGCCATAATGCCATCATCACCTCGACTTTATTAGATCTACTATGCCTCCCTAATTTTGCAAAGCACTGGCTAGCGTCGGGTTGTTAATCAACCTCCTCCATTGCTTTGCCAGCAGCTCCTTAGTCCTTCCACGATCTTCACTTACACGAATAGAATAGAATGCACTTTAGTTTATTCAAGTAAGCTACATATCATGACAAAAAATAACTAAGTGTTTTACAGCATGGAGTTGTTTTTTACAAAAAAGGATAAATTAAATAAAAAATGAAATAATAGATAGGAAATAGATTATGTTAGGTTGGGGAAAAAAGATTATCTATACTTGCAAGCGTATCGGGCATATCTTAGAAGTAGGCTTACGTCTCCCTTTAATGGAAACTCGAGTAGTTGTACTCCAATGATAGTGTATTCCGCCATAAAATACATACATTTTCTGGACTGCGTGAAATGCCAAAGAGCATCATCTTGAACAGCTATCGAAGATCATATAGATATCGTCGTTGCATTTCTCGCTATTTGGTAGTTAGTTTTCCTGAATAGTTTATGAGGGCGAACTACTTTTTTTCTGGGGTGCATGCATTCCCAGTCAAACCAGGTGTTTTTAGGGATCCTTTTCGTGGATAAACGCTTATTTCAAACCGCTATAGAAGATTTTTTAATCAAGTCTGTAAATAAATTCTGATATATTTGTGAGATCAGGGAGATTAGTAGGAACGTTTGACGTCGACTCCGTGAATTTTGTCTGTTTCTTCGTTTGGGAGTCCTGGTTCCCAATTAATTGGGGAAAAACTGGAAAAAAGAATCTTTCAATATTTTAATGGCAATGCAAATTGAAGGTCTGAATAAATTTCAGATAAGGTAAGACCTTAAAATCGAAAACGTGAGGGATAGCAGGTTGTGAAACACAACAGATATCCTTAACCGATTGACCTCTTGCTTCCATAAAAGTCATCGTTATTGGGTCTTCCAGCGAACGGCCATACAAAATAATCGGGTCCTTGTCGTGGCAAAAGTTCAAAAAGCTTTTCCCAAGGTTATTTAATTTGTTGATCCTTCGAAAAACGAGACATATTAAAACTACTTAAATACGGGCCATATACATCTTCGAAAGAATCTGTACATACATAGATCCTTGCAAAAACAAAAAACATGTTCTGCAATCTCCTCTTCTTCCTGGCAGTGCCTGCACAGTGTTACTTCTGTCTATACTTCTATCAGGTCCATGTCCCATCTTCAGCGACAATGCCTTTCAGGAGTCCAATCCTTTGGTGCGGTTACCCTCCAGTAATTGCTTGGTAAATCTTGCAGATGGCTCTTCTATGAATATTTTCGCGTGCCTCATGCCTGTGGTATTGTTCCACCAGGTTTTGGACCTATTGAGGATCCATTTTTTTGGTTCTATCGTTTTTTATGGCAAGGTGCTAATCCCCAAAGGGTTCGGGACCTAGAGAATTGAATTGGCTCCTTTTTTCGCCAACATATTCGGCCTCTCATTGCCTTTTTGTTTGGAATGCCCATGGACCCATGGGAGGCCATTGGAGTTCTGACTTCTGCCAGGGATTCCGTACAATTCCATACGCTTTTTACCTTTCCTTGCATGAGGTTAAGGCCTTAAGGGCCTCCTGACTTTAGGAAAAAATAGCTACCGTCCTGGTATGTGTTCCTATCCTTATTTTCCGGCGCTGTGTTCAATAGCTATAATTAACTTCCGCAACAAGTACAAAGTACGCATCCTATTAAGGGAAGAGTGGGCCAAAGGAAAGTCTCTGAAGACCAATTCCTTCTGGTAAACTGACTGCTCACAGACGAAGTTCGCAGGATGAATCCGAAGGTTGAACTGACCGAAATACTAGATTGCCTCGTTGAAGGTTTTGTAAATTTCGTTTAATAATGTCAACATACAAGTTAGATGCATAACAATATGCAGGTTATAAAGAAGCACTACAATAGAGCTTGTAATTATTTAGTAGCTTAAAGTCAGTTCGGCTTTCGGATTCATCCTGCGGACTCCATCTCTCGACTCTCTATCCGTCTGTGAGTAGTCAGTTTACCAGTAGGAATTGGTCTTCAGAGACTTTCCTTTGGCCCACTCTTCCCTTAATAGTATGAGTACTCTGTACTTGTTGGGAAGTTGTATTTTGGAGTAGTTGTATCGATTGGCATCTGCCAGCATCTATCCCTGTTTTCATTTTTCATTGGCGTGTCCTTTCCTTGCATGTGATGTGTATCCATTTATGGGCCGGTAAGCCGCTGCTTCGGCTTCACCTTGGATTATTATATGGAGCGGTGGAAGATTTCACAACACCTCCAGTGTCAAGTATTTATAAAGCTAAAATAAGTCCTCTTCATAATAGAACGACCACAAGTTTGAAGAAATAAAAGATAAAGAACAGTTAAACCTACCTTCATTTAATATAAATTATTATTAACATTGAAATTTTACAGCTATCATGTTGTTGACTAAAGCCTTTTATTGCCAGAATTAAACAAGCAAAGTTGTATTTATTTTAGTACGTTGACATTATTTTATAAATATAGCGTAGATATATNATGTATATATATATATATATATATATGTTGTATTGAAATGTAGATAGGTTTTGTATGTTCCTTATATTTTATTGTTTCAAACTTGTGGTCGTTCTATTATGAAAGTCAAAACGCTATGCGCTATCTGTTCTGCACTTTTTAGGTTATTTTGTGTTCATTATCTTTTCTTCACTTGTGTTGTTTATATTTTTCATATTTGTAATTTGGAGATAACGACGTAATATTGTAAGATTTCTTCTTGAGATGGCAGTGAAATGAAGAAATCCAATAATAAATAAAAATAATACAATAAAATGTCCTTAAAAAAACTATTTCCTTTGTTATCAGCAGTCTCCAAAAGTTAGAGATGTGATAACGTAAATTTTATCTGCAGTTGGGCCGTTTCCGATCGATACTGGTTGGTCTATCCTTCCTATTTTCGTCTGGCATGTCAAAATCTTTAGTGAAGGGTTTGTGGACTTCGTACAAATAGGATATACAGACAAGAAAGCGCTCTGAGCAATCATTACATAATCCCTATTTTAAGGAAGTTTTTGTGTATTTATAAGGCTTTAGTGGTAAGCCGACTTCGGATGATGGCGAAAGGTTGAACTTGGTCTGCCAGACCAAAACAGCGGTTTATGTGGATCAAAATTTTTTGAAAAATCCAACCTACACAATATAAGTCAATTTAAGTAGATTCAGTGAAAAAAGCTGTAAACGAAAACGGACGACTTTTCAATGCTGGACTTATTGGAGAATCATTAGTTTCGTATTCTTTGAAGGCTAGATATACATTAGTTTGGATGAGTAAGAACCAATAGCAAAAACTAACGTTTGTTTTCATAATATATAATTTCATAAGTGATGGAAAATAAAAACTTCTATATTTTATCAAGTACACCGATGCTTTACGATTTTCCTTTCTTGGGCTTGATCTGCATGTCCAAAATCGCTTGGATGTAGATTATGCAGAATAAATTCCAGTGCCGCTTTACATTCTCCCTACGCAGCAGGCACAGAAGGGACTCTACATAAATAATACTAGATTGCCTCGTTGAAGATTTTGTAAATTTCGTTTAATAATGTCAACATACAAGTTGTATGCAGGTTATAAAGAAGCACTAGAATAGTGTTTTTAATTATTAAGTATATCCTGGTGTAAATTGTATGTAAAGTGCATTGTTGTAATCAGAGTTCTTGTAAGTATAAGGTTGATAATTTGAAAGCAATCCGGATGGGCTGTTTATGCTGTCTTACACGCCAAGTTCTTCTGTCATCCTGTACTTATTTTGGGTTCGTGTTCGCCCTCCTTCCCCTGTCGAGCATTTAAAACTGCTTACAAACGCCCCCCTCTTGAAATTACATTCCGATAAATCCGTTTAACATCGTGCTCCAGCCGAAAAGAGTACAAGAGAGATTATCCGCAGGCCGTTTGTTATCGTTCAAGGCAAATTGCCCGCGGGATTATTTCGACGGAATAAATCCTCGAGATAATGTAACCGGGGTTGTTTTCCTTTTGAGAAAGGGATTGAACCTGTTGTTAAAACAATTTTCAACGGATACAGACCGACTTTGGAGGACTGTTTTAATATTTCATTAGACTACTTTTAAGGCGACAAATGAGCGTTTAACTTTTCCCGGCTTTCATTGCTCGCTTTGTGCTTAGAACGATTTTTAGCAAATAGATTTCAGTACTCTTGAAGAGGGAAGAAGTCCTTAAGGTGAAAAGTTTTCTTTGTTATGAAAACCCGATTTTGTTTTACGTTCTTTTGAAAAGTCGTTTTTGTGATTCTTACGTAATATTTTGAAACGAAATGATTTGGTTGTTTATAAAAATGTTGGCCTTTATTCTTGCTATTCTATCTTTCCTTCAAATAGGAGTATGAGGAATCCCACAGACCAACCACTGAACACACCCCCTAATTTTCCGCAGGCTTGCAGCTATAGCAGCTAGGAATATTGCCGGTTCCTTACGTTTTTTCTTTCTCGCATTTGTTTTATTACCCCTATTTTTCTTTCATTCTTCGTTTAACCCTTCCACACGTGATTAAAATATCCTTTTTCTATTATTTTTTATTTAAAGGCGTTATGGACTTTGCACATTAGCCAAGGAATGCAATCATAATGTATGTGAATGTGATGCGTTTGGTTTTTGGGAGGGGAAGTGGAAGGGTTGCGTGAAAAAAAGAGCTGACCATTCGGCTACTGCGGTCTCTCATTAAAATATCCTAACTCAACTTGCTGTTTAAAACATTATCTAACCTAAACTAGATTAAGTTTCGCGTGTCCCAAGAGTACTGTTAAGACCCACTCCTACCATTACACTAAAATTGTACAGCCTAAACCTATGGTTCGGATTCCGGCAAGGTGATTTTCACCTTGACGCTCTCCCATCATTCACGCCAATAAATATATTTACACATAGTACAAATGCCGGATTCACTATCGTAAGTTAACCTAATGGGTACAACAATTCTGGCGAAAAATATCGACGGGTTATGTGAGTACTCTGTATTCTACAGTGGCTGTGTCTGTACAGACGTAACCACTCAACAAATTATTACAAATACACTAGTAGTCACCAGGGTTTTTGATATTACGTCAGTGACTACCCCCTAAAACTCTGCAGATATATATAAAACTAAATAATCTAGTCTACTAATCGGCGAAACAGCCCGCCGGTTCGAGCAATCTCTATATATTCGCTTGCTTTTCTCTAAACCAGTGGTTCCCAAACTTTTTTTGACACATGGACCCCTTTTATAGTCAAAAATTAGCCACGGACCCCAACTACTTATTTTTTACTATTGAGTCTATGCAAACAACCAAACAACGAAATCTGATTCAATTGTTATAAGCGGTGTAATGATGACGCGTGTTTTTTGGTTCCGCTTCGAATTGAAACGGCCATTTCAGCCCGTGATTAGCGGTTTAGCAACTGATTAAAAGTCTGTTTCCAAGCGGAACAAAGCGCATCCATCCGTCATAGAGTCTTTCCTACAAATAATTGCGGTGGGACAATTAGTCACAGTAATTGCCGTGATGTTTTACAGATGCTAGACGGCAGAGATGCCTGCTCATCTAAGACCGTTACTCCAATTTATAATCCGCTAAATATCGACCCGGTTTTTGACGGTAAAGAGGGGCGATCAATTAAAAAAAACCGGAATCTGATGACGAGTGTAAAGCCTCTTCGAGAAGATCCAGACAATCTAGAGAGAGAAGGGGAATAGGATGAAAAAGAGGCAACGAACTCTGAAACTGGGCTAGTGTAGTATTTATGCCTCTCTGTAACAAAATCTCAAAACTTTATCTAATATCTTGGTGCGTTTGAATTAATAAAACAAAATGTAGGTCATAAAAAGTTTGAAACAATATATCCCAATCTCCTTTTTCCACTTTGTCTGGAAGACTTCGAGTCTGGAAATACTTTTAATAAGATGGTAGGAAAATTGCGTGTCATTCAACCATGTCGATTCAGGTACAACTTTGAAAGGGGTAGAAAATTAATCATTTTCCATCAAAAACACACTGAATAAGAACTCAGAGAAGCATTAAGTTTAAAAAGGAACGTCTTTGGAAAAAAAAAAGTATTGACGGTCCAGAGAAAAATAAAACTTCCAGTATACAATAATATTTTATATATAAATAGAAATTACTTTCATTTAAACCTTTTAAAGTACATGTAACAAATGCGTTTTGAGAAGGTCTGACATAATGTTAAAAAGTGGGATTTTTGTTTTCAATTGGGCGATTGTTAGAACACCGACCGCGCACCACTTGTGCACTAGTGATTTCTTTCAAACTCCGCCAGTTTATTATTTAAAAATTTCAATTTCCTTCCAATCTGATGGATTCAACTGAATTGATCAACCGAATTGAACCGTGTAAAACCGCCTCCTCTGACGAACAAGCAATATCCTAGTTCCGGAGTGTGATGTACTTTGTCTCACCCTTTCTCATTTTATGCTACGTCACGTCCAGCATTTTCTAAACTATTCTGGGCTTTCAGCTTCCAGAAATTTTCGAACTTAGACGTTCTTTTGTAGCCTTTCAGCCCATGACTGATATGGAATCTCCCAACAAAAATCTATTTATCATGTTTAATGGAAAATCGTCACCCTAAAGGTAATAATTAAATTTTCAAAGGTTTTGACACTGGAACAGTGGATTTGTTTTTCCTAGTAGAAAAATTGAAATGTTCAACAGACACAATTCTATATTAATTTTGCATTTTTTCGGCATAAAATAATAACCTGTAACTTCCTTCTACTAAACAAACTTGGAGTACACCGTAAACACAAGTTTTGCTCCTGAATCTTATAAAAGTTCGGCTTCAGTTTTCACGTACCAGTTGCTTCTTGTTGTAAGTGTTTATAAAATAATCAGCTAAGTTTGATTTAGAAAGGAAGGATCAAAGAGGTGTCCAAAATAGTATAAAATTAAATTTCATACCACCCGCGCCTTTTTGCTTCAGCTATGGCGTGTAAAAAAACATTAATTAATTGTTATTAATTATGAACAATATTTCATAAAACTTATTGGAAAACCCGATGAATATCCTTACTGCAGAGCCTTAGCATAATAACGGATTTATCACAATACAACGGTTGTGTGAATTCCGTAATTGTAGTGTACTTAATACCCTCCTTTATTTTTATTTAAAATAATTTCTTTGTTTTTTGAAATTTTCCTCCAGTATCTCTTTTGTTTCGAAAGCTTTCAGACCAACATTCAACGCTGGGAAATTTTGTAATGTTAAAATCTCCAACCTTAAAACTTTAATATATAAAAATGAAGGAGTGTTTATTTGTAAAACTCACTAAAATGATGTTTTGATCTCTCTAATGTAAACATAGACTCAATAATGAGACACGTGGTCAAATTGTGTAGCCACGTAAATGTCAGATAAGATCAAACAAATTGAATATTGTAGGTTATTTAAAAAAGAACAGTTCACGAAAAAGCGCACAGAACAAAACAATGAAACAGCAGGACCAGGATAATGGAAACGACGGAACTATAGAATACCGAAAATTGTGAGATATCTCCTTGAGGTCTGAAAGTGATGAACCTTATCACAATTACCTCGGCAGGATGAACCTCCAGCCTTTCCTCGCTGTTTTAGTATGAAAGTATTTCAACATATGTGGTAGTAGACTTGAGTTTCTACTAGGGGAGAAACCGCACGGACCGACCATTCTACAAACCACCAATGAAGATGGCAAAAATCGAAACGCATCGGTCACACTAAAATGTTAAAATTGTGAGCTCTTTTGACATCTGCGGGATGTTGAGCAGATAGATTTGCCCGTCTGCGCTGTTTGGGTATGACAGCATTTCAAATTTCACTAGTGGACACGAGAGTTTCACACATAGGACATACAACCGATAATGCGCACTGACAAAAACAACGAAAATAGACAGACCAGAATGGTGGAAACGACAAAAACTATAGAATACCGAAAATTGTGAGATTTTTCTTTGCGGTCTGAGGGTAGATGGACCGATGGTCCGCCTATCCACGCTGTTTTGGTACGAAGGCATTTAGGCTGAGTTTCTACAAATGAGAAACCGCACGGACGGACCACTATACAAACCCCCAACTGAAGACAATTCTGAGCTATTTTCAGATTTGCGGGATGTTGATCGGATAGATTTGCTTAACCTCGTTGTTTAAGTAGAACGGTGTTTCAACATTTTCTAGAAGGCTTATTGAGTTTCACGAATAGGACATACAAGCGAGAATGCGCACAGATCAACACTATACAACCCACCACCGAACATGGCAAAAATGGAAACGCTTCTGTCAGATTGAAATAGAAAAATTGTGAGATTTCTTCTTGGGAGTCTGTGGCGTTTGATCATTTCGGTCATTTTGGTATGTCTAGTTTAGATATTTGGGCTGACAGACGCGGTTTCCCATCCTCATGGATGGAGTTACCTTACAATTTAATTTAGAAGGATTTATCCTTTATTTTAAAGTGATATTTTCATCTATCCCTATTTAATATTTTGTTTAAGA
The DNA here is from genome assembly GCF_000648675.2 of Cimex lectularius. NCBI lineage: Eukaryota > Metazoa > Arthropoda > Insecta > Hemiptera > Cimicidae > Cimex > Cimex lectularius. The sequence continues at coordinate 213,170 of NW_019392970.1, read as the reverse complement.
TTTCACGATAAGGTTTTGCATATTTGCATCTTGAAAAAAAATATTCTGGAACCTGATATGTTAGATGGTTAATCATCAAAAGTAAACAATTGTAATAAAATTACTCGATGTAGCTCTTATGTTTAAAACTTTCAAAATGAAATTCATGATGCAGTTTGATGACTTGCCCATCCAGCGTCGAACGATGGCAAAGGGAAGATACCTCACGTATATCACAGGGAAAAGGTTCAATTTCTACTTTTCCACGATTCCTTTATTACCTATGAAATGTTATTACCCTTTTCCTCGAGGTCCTCGGAACTGGCATCATACGAAACAGCTTACAAGACCATCGCGGCCTTTCGCCAAAATGCCACCTGAGCCCAGAGGTGACTGTAAACTGGTACGTGAACCACCTTTACATCGACCTGTAATCACACCCGGCACCCGGTCTATATGTCGATTAACATTGTCGAGTATGGTGTTGTGAGAATTTGACAAATCCTTGTTTTTGGTATGTGGCCCAATTATGTAGTTTAGCCAGAAGTCAAGTTGTACCCCTGTCCAAGACTATAAAAATGTTCCTGAACTGTACAGAACATTCCTTCAAAAATCATTTCCTCAAGTAATCATATCCAATGATGCTATTATAGCATTTTGTACTGTCTGTTTATTTATTTTACTACACTGCCAAAGAAAGAAAAAGTGGATTGATGGAAGATTAGGAAGGGCGCTTTGCTATGGCGGCGATATTTAAAGAGTTTCAGAAAATTTCTTCTTGCATGTTGAGAAGTATTTTTGAAACTCTGCTCCTCTTAACTGAAGGAAAAAAGCTTAGGTAATCGTGTCGATTTTTGTGGTGGGCCCTTGCTTATCCATGTCATTGTTACAACTAATAATTATATAATAATTAATAATTAATCCATATTTGCTTAGTGGTCATAATTGGTTATATTAATTATTCTTTTTATCTGAGGTTTCTGTTTGAGATGAAAAATTAGTATCACGACGATCCAGACTCAAAGAGGGAAATTCGAACTTTTGAAGGTTGAACCTTTGAGCTGAAGATGGTGGGTTCGAATCCCGCTCTTGACGCTAATTTTTTTCAAACAAAAACGTTGACAAAAATAAACATACAAAAATGTGAACATGTCACACAACGTATCACAACCACTGCTCCCATCTTCTAGTATCCCCCTTACCTGCTAATATAGTCCCCTATCTAGATCTGTACATTGACAAACGTTTTACATGGAAACACTATTCAAAAGACAAGAGGTACACCGATTCGGACTGGATAAAAGATTGCTGGAAAAGATCAAAATTTACTCTAAAAAACAAACAACTCCTTTAAAATTCTATTTTGAGACCCTTATGGACATGCGGTAACTAACTTTGGGGTTCAGCAAAACGTACCAACCTCCAACGTATCCGATCCCTACAATCCAAAACTCTTCGAAGCATCGTCAAACCTCCTTTCTATGTATCCAATCTTCCCATTCACAGTGACCTTCATATCCAATATGACCTTAAAGTAGCGAAAAACCGCTACAAGATGTTTCACAATGTGTAAATAAATAAGTTTCTAAATAGTTTTCTTGAGAGTATATCGTCAGTAATCTCTTAGTTTTGGCATGAGGATTGTGGGTGAATGAAATGTCCGTAAACACGACCCGCCTTTTTAATGCGCCTTGCATGTTTGATTTATTGAGAAGCATTTATTTTTTTGCAACACCTCTGAAACAAAATTGAGTTGTTGCGCAAAGAAACATATTTACCGTCTGGCTTTTCAGTTTGATATTTTATAGGGCATTCGGTCAAATGTTAGGTGGATGTATTGCTGTTGGCCGCAGTCGCATAAATAAATCTTTAAAGACGGCATGAAAGAACTATTTAGGCTCGATTCGATCCGGTCTAATTATACGGAAAGAGGGCGATGGCCTATTCGATCGCTGCTTCCCCACTTCTTCGCGGTGCCTTTGCCGGTTGACTGGTTACGTGTTGCGTGCGTCGGATGCGTGTCAGGTCGGCCTTGGTGCGACCTTGCTCAGCAGCTGATCCGCATGTTGATGCCCCTCCTTTCCTTTTCCCTATGTAACTGACTTCCGCCCTAGATTTGGGTTATCTCCCCTTTGTGCGGCTCAATCCAGGAAACAGATCTCAGAAAGCTTATTTTCCGCGAACACCCTGGCTGTTTTAATTCTTCTTCTTTAATTTGAGTGTTAGAAGTTTCATTTAATTTGTAATTGATCTTTCAAAAATGATGTTCCAGTAAAGCAGGTCATTCGAGTGGTTGCCATATATTGATCATGTGTTCGCTCGCAGTTAATCATATTCACTTATAACTAGTTTATATTTTCGCAGGAAGCCAATTTTTGTTTTTTCCAAATCGTCTTGTTGAAACAACTTGGCGTGAAAGTGTAGATTGGGGCTTGGCATTTGGCGGCTTCGCTAGTTTCGTCGGTTTCCTTTAAGAGGCATTGAAGCTGTTTTTTGTGCATTTGTTATTAAGGCTTCAGTGACGGCCGACTTTAATTATAAGTGAGTTGGCCTCGGTGGCCGCAAAGGTTTAGGCGTTGACACGGCGCTCACCATGGTAAGGTAAAAGTCCCGGGTCATACTTACAAATGTTTTTTTTTTTCAAAAACACCGGCACCCCGAAGGTTGACATAGCCTCTGCTGTTGAGAACCCTCGTAAAAAAAAAAGTCATAAGTGAGTCATTTTTACATTCGAAAATTTTATTAATTCTACGATGGTATTTTTTTATGCTTACAGCGTTTAAGATGTAAATTTAAAACTAGGAGCCATTAAAAACAAATTTGTCATTTCGCCCCTGAATCCTTACGAATTAAAGAGAATAAAGTGTGTGCAGCATAAATACAAATTAAACGACAGGATTTTTTTTTCTGTTATACTTTCGGGTATTTTCTGTTATACCACCCGGCATAAACTATTAAAGCTATTTTTATTTTATGTTTTGTAATAAGGCGTGTAATGAAATTCGATACGAGTGCTCTAGAAGATGAATTTTAGAAGTCTAGAAAAGATGGGGTCTTTGTGCCATATTGCCGCATAGTTGGGTTTTCTTCAGTGCAGAATTAGAGTTCTCTTGACAGCGAAAATATTATAGAATTAATATGAAATAGATACTAAGGAAAAGCTCTTGATTTCTTGCGTCCTAAAGGTAGGCTGCATAATACGTGTTATTGCTTTAACGGACATGAAATGATGCTTGGTACAAATGAATATGACTGACTGGTGCAGATGCAATAGTAAAGGATGTAGCTATAGAAATAAGAAAACATACGTGTAGAAATCGTGGTTAGAAGGGAACAATTTATCGTTTGGTACTATTATTTTTGTACATATTCATTCAACTACAAATTACTGTTCTGACGAACTTAACATGAGCACAAACTTAATTACAAACAGGAACAACTTGCATATGCAAGGTGTGTATTCTTCCAGGAAACTTCCCAAAACTTGGTCTATCTAACAAAACTGTCGAAATTGATTAATCATGTTTTTCAAAACGAAAGAATGTACGATGAGTATACCCGCAACAACAGGTTTTTTGGGGTGTATGCCATGAACATAAATAATGTTTCTTGTTCGCTGTACATCGGCAATGGTTTTAAGTGTCATTAAATTTTGGGGAAAATATTAAGGATAACGAATTATAAAAGACGCTAAATTATTTTTATTGTAAGCTGATCGGTCGTATAACATAAAAGACCCCATCCTTCAGTGACGCGTTTCAATGTTTGGCTTCTTCAATGGTTTGTTTGTATAGTCGTTTGTCTTTCACTTTCTCGTGAGTACATCCTATTTGTAACAAATCCAAAAACGCACCACAATTATGGCGAAATGTGTTTGCTGGACTAAAACAAGTAGACTAGGCAATCTCAGGGATGGTTAATTTTATATTCATTGCTGATGAACTGCAAGTACAATAAGTTGAAGTTGATTGAATTGCAGATTTCCCTGCGAATAGGAAATAGGCAATAGAAATTCCACAGACCAACCATTAAACAAACGAAAACCACAAAATGAGTCTGACGGGTCAAAACTACGATCGTAGACGATCCAGGGTGACCGACCAAAATACTGTAGATTAAATTTGAAATTTCCTTTCGATATCTAGGGGTTATTGCATTTACGTATAGATCATACTGTCCTAGCCAGTTTAGAATATCGACCTTTCAACATGCATTGTATGTGTATGTATATACATTCTATGAAAAATACCAAACTACTGCAAAATGAATGTAGCGAGATTTCTTTTTGGGAGTTTGTGCAGAGTGACGAACATGAATTATGATCGTTTCAAATAATTTTGGACTATCCACTTCGAAAACACTGAAGATTCCTCGCTGATTTAGTTTATCGCCGTTTCGATATATTCAGAAGTGTGATTGTTGAATTCCGACAAATAAGACATACAAGCGAGAAAGCGTTTAGACCAACCACTAGACAAATCCACCACTAAAGATGGCAAAAATCCAAACGCGTCTGTTAGACCAAAACATGCAAACAGGCAGACCACGTTGTTGGAAATACTGAACTACTTCAGTATGAAAATAGTGAATTTCCTCTTGGAAAATTGGGTACAAACAGTAGTTTGTTTATTTCCGATCATTTTGGTATGCCTAGTCCCTCTGTTTTGGTTTGACTTTTTGCCATTTTGCCATCTTTATGGACAGAGCAACCCCACAAATTAGTTGAATGCTTTTTTCTCATTTTCAGGTAATATTTTCGTACTTCTCTATCTAATATTAACACATTCCAACCTCTACACAAGGCACAAGTGGCGTTGGAAAAAAGTTTAAACTCGTCTGTAAGGCCATCGAATATAAACGGACCAGGATTATGAAAACTATTGAAAAATAGGCGGCTAGAATTATTAGAAACAACCAAACTTTAAATTATTTCTGGTCGAACAAATTTTTTATCCTATCAACCAGGATTTCTGCCGGTTTTCTCGTCCGCTAAGTAGCATCACGTAGATTAAATTAAAGCCGGTAAATTTTACGAATCGCGAAAGCCTTCCTGATTGGAAAACTAATCTTTTTGATGAACACGTGATGGAATTGGGTTAAACCGAGGCACGATACCGTATGTCACCGTACATCACGGAAGACAGAATAGTAATGGGTCTGCTCGAGATTTACATAATCGAACATTACGCTATTGAATTGGACAATATATTCAATATTGTTTCAAAAATGTCACTTTTAAAAATTAAAAAGCTTTGGAAGCCTCTTCTTCAGTCTTATGTGAATTGCATTTCTTCGGAATTTATCGTTATTGGCGGCTGTGGTTACTGGGGATGCGAATCTACTTAAATTTAAATTGGACCTCCGCGTGTTGTCCCCTAATTTATTTCAAATCGCCCTCATTATTCTGACGGTTGTGGTGCGAGCGGCATCACAACGGCACGATCACTGAATATTTCCTACACGTAATATGGAGGCCAATATGATCAAACTACTTTCGATAAATCGAATATTTATCATATTTATTGGGAGGCGGTGGGCGCAGTTCCCTTATCTCTATACGGACTGTTTATATTTTCTTGAAAATGTTCCCTTCTTGAATCACAATCGAAACTTGTATTTTGTCTTCAATATATTTTTTATTACTATTAATACTCACAGTTCTCGCCGAAACCCTAGTGATTGGGAGAAATTCAGTCTGAACAGATAATGCGGAAGTAAAGACATAATAGCATGTCATGCTGCCTAACAGAAATAAGAGCTCTAAACTCGAACATCAAAAGCACAAAAATTGTTCTGAATTGCAAGAATAAATTAAATAAGGTGTGTGCAAAGAGTCACTCTCTCTTTACTAGGACCCAGGATATACAGAAATTGAGAGAAACGAACGTAGAAACAGATGCCCTTTATGTAACCATATCGCTGCCAGGATCAAGGTTATTAAGTCATTGGAAAACATCATTTACTAACCCTGGACATAAGAATTTTAGAATATTCTGGCAAGATTTGCAAAGAAATTACTGAATATGCTATGCTGCTCTCCTCTTCTTTCTTGTTGATTGTCCTCAGTTGATTGGTTCGAACATATAAATTACAGATTGTATTAAAGGGAGACATTGATGGACATCGATATCCACAAATAGACATAGGTACATATGCATACATATCTTAAATACAGAGCCCGAATATTTGGTGCCAAAATAAGTCACCTAGAAGCCATGGGATCGCAAGCCGAAGCCCAGACAGTTAAATCTTCTAACCCTGTCCATGGAACACAATTTAATTATACTTGTTCACACCTTAGTTTTAGCAACTAGTGAAGGTTATACATTCTAAGGTAGTCTTGGTGTAACTGGCTTCTCTGTTGTTCAACGTCTAATGTTATATACATTATATTTCGTGGTCCGACTTACCAAATAACTTTTATCAATTAATTAATCTTTTATGTATATATATATTGCAGGGTAGGCGACCAAGACCCGAGGGGTTAAATGCCTGGGTAGACTCGTACCCCATCCCTAAAAGGTCCGGGACTTGGTCGGCTCACGTGTCCTGCATAAATCTCTTGGACCTGTACACAAACCCCAAGATTTTGGACCATTTAATCTCGGGGAGTGATTTGATGATGTCTTCTCCTTCAAGGATTTCAAATATCTATCACACTCTGCGAGGTAGTGCCTTGCCGTTTCGTCTTTTATTTCGCAAAAACAGCAAAAGGGATCTGGTAGAATACCCATTACGAAAATCTTTTATTTAAAGTATTGGTTGAACTGATAAAGTTTGTGACACGAGCGGGATTCGAACCCAAGTCCTTCGTCTCAATACTCAGCGGAGCAGCGGCGTTTCGAGCCGAAGGTCGTGGGTTCGAATCCCGCTCGTGACACTAACTTTTTCATTTCAACCAATACCTTACATAAAAAGTCTAATATTATAATGAACCATTGTAGCCAGCTGTCAACATTGTACCGCGTTAAGGAAAAATACAATTTAACTCGCTCGCAAATTTTTTCATTTGAGCCAACCAAAACGTAGCTTGTGAATAATCTGTAATACAGTAATTTTGGACAGTCGAGAGTCTTGAAGGTTCAAAGTAAAAACAATTGCTAGGTCTGCTGATGTCTCAAAATATAGTATGTAATTTGGGGTTGAGTCTGTAAGGCCGAGCACATTTTTCATGAAAAAACGGTAAAAATTTACTGTTTCTTCATGTCGTTGAAATACCCATTCTTGGCTTGTGTTGCAAAGAATTGATCGGCTAGCAGAATAAAAGAGGGACAATTGAACTGGGTAAGGGATGGAATTATTTCCAACAAAATTCTTCCAGATTCGGTGGAGGCAAATTTTCGTGGTAGACACCTTAACACTTCGTTCAAATTGTGAACGACGTTCCAGTGAACCCGGCTTGAACCGTGACTGGTGCAACGGGGCCTTAACCTCAGATTTTGAGAGAACGAAAGTTTTGGCATTAACGGACCGGGTAAGATATGGTGCAGTACCGCTGAGAGTACCAAACTCGTCTGAGACTCTGCCATTATACGAGTAATCCAAGCATCTCCTTCTGACTCGTTGTTTCTCCTCTGGGCATTGCAGAATCAATAAACATCTAGCCACCTGCTGCCCAACCCTAGAAGAAATACAACCGTTATACCCAGGTCAAGTAATCAGGGAGCCCCCCAAATAACCCAAAATTCTTAATAAATCAAATTTCTGAGAAGAATAACGGTCACTGTGGTTTCTCTAAATATTAATTAACTAAACGTGGGAGTTCAATTAAGTATGGATGGACGTCACGTCGTATTTGATAATTATGAAGGATTTCTTTGACTTAATTATTAGATTTAAGAAAATTTCTATCAAAAGTTTTAACAAAAAGCACAGCGTTAGATAAAAGCTCCAGAGACTTTGCGACGTAAAAACGATATTTGGTCGGCCAAAGGTGGCTTTGGTTTTCTGTTCAAATTGGTTTCGGGATAACAGTAGACTTTTAAGTCCGTTTCCGCCCTGATTACCGTGAAAGGGTTGCAAAGCTTTCCCGTTGGCTCCTCGAAAAATAAATGAGAACCGATTGACGCCCTTCGCTTTTAAACACGATTTCACACTTAAAACTTAGAGACGTCGAAGGTTAGTTCGAAAATTTTTCTTCTTATTTTCTACCCGATTACCGTTTACCCTTTTCCACGTCGATCCGTTCAAACAGTTTTCCTGAAAATTGTGAGATCATAGAACAGTTTGCATTTCGTTCCCTGTTGATTCCGTGATTTCGCCCAGGGCGTATCGCTGTTTGAACAAGAGATCGCGCACAAATAAATCGGACGAAAATATAGACGATAGAAAATCGGAGTCGCCACGCCCTGGCCAACTGCACGGTCACGACCTGTCGCGCGGATGAGACCCCCACAGGCGATTAACTAATTAGTCCGACCGAAGAATTTATCGGCATTAAACACTTTTCACCGTATTTGGCCGTTCGCGAACTTTTGCTGGCGAAAGAAGTTGAAAATTACATGCAACTTAGGTCGAACTTTTACACGGCATTTAATTCTGCAAAAACTAAAATTGGACAAGCACCCCCCGCAAGAGGACTGTCCTATAGATTAATTTACTGTCTACAAATGTTTAAGCAATATGGACAATAATTATGGATGAAAGAAGTTCGCATTTAAAGGTGAACGTTAGGTATTCCAAATTAATGCAAGTATGTAAAATAACTCTCGGCCGTTTAAGAATGTTTTCATGTACCGACTGCCATAGATCGCAGTACAGGTTTCATTATAAAGTTGAAAATGTCTGACAGTTTATTCTGTATTACCCTGTTCGAGGAAATTCTCCAGAATGGCCCCTCTTGGCAAACTTGATTTACATTAATTTTTATAATTTATTATCGCTTATTAATGGAAAAACCTGTTTATAAGCTTCTACGATATCATCAACCCTATTTCAGCTATCATTACGTTATTTTTCATTTACGTTCTAAATTCTGATTGTATATTTTTTTTTTGCAATAATTAATGTAAAAAGTCGTTGGATATAAGAATGGTAAATTTTGACCAAATCACTGCTAATGTAAATAAAACATTAATGATTTCTATTCGTATTGTAGGCACTTTTTCTTTATCCCTCTTTCGCCCTTTCTCTTTCGCACTCTCTCTCCCACCCTCTCTCCCTCTTTCTCTCTCTCTCTCTCTCTTTCTTTTGTTCTCTTTCTGTGTTTTGCTTATTTCTCTTTGATGATTGTCTGCTGTGTTTTTGTTTGTGTCTGCTGATGATGAATGCTCTATCTTTTAACCATGTTGACGGCTGTTTTACTCATTGTTTCACGTTTTTGGTAGGCTGTTGTGGGTATAGTTAGTTATCTTTCCGTTTTTATGTCTTTTTCTCACATTCCCTTTATGCTACTTTTTTCAAGACTGACGGTATACGTTTCGATCTAACTCCCTCTTTCTTTCGTCCCCCCTCTCACTCTCTCTCTCTTTTTCTTTCTTTCTTTCTTTCTCACATTCATTTTCCCTTTTTATCACTGTAAAGATATGGTGTAAGCAAACAACATTGTATATTTTATTTTTGCAATAATTAATGTAAAAAGTCGTCAGATATGAGACTGGTCAATTTTGACCAAATCACGGCAACTGTAAATAAAACATTAATAAATCAATCTATCCCTCAGTCCTTCTTTCTAACCTTGTGTAACCTTGTAAATTACCAAGCTACATCATCAAAATGTTCATCATGTTGAAAGTTTCATCACAAAATATTTCTCACAATCTACCTTAAGTTTATTTTCATTATTTATTTATAATTTACATTTTGATGTTGTTAAGTTTGAATGGTGACTCGCTGACGTTCGAGAGACGATATTTTCATCTTTTCCAAAACCCGTGTAATCGAATGTGTTACTGATTTTTTTGTTCATGTATTGTACAACATAATTAAATAAAGAACGAACTAACGTTCTAGTATGTATTTAGGTTGGTCCTATCGTGTAATTAACAGCAATGTAGCCTTAGTGCGTAGTTTCGGAACACGGCAACGTACTAAATGTACTATTATTTATTATTGCTTAATGTTATATACCTGTTACGAGTTTCATTTCTATAATTTAATTCCATATTGCCGGTTCTAAGCGTTTTTCGCCGCGAAGTTTGTTAATGGACGTTGAAGTTCTACGCGATTGGTCTGGCGGTTCTGATTAAAACGCCACTTACAGTTTAAATTTTGTAAGTTTCATTACTTAATCATCTTGCCGTGTCTAGGTAATAATCTGTAACGCTTACGCCCTGTGATATAAACCTGAACGTTCGCAGAAGTAACGACGGCAGATTAACCGTTTGTATTGTAAAAACCGTAATTGTTTTGTGGAATAAATTAATATGTTAGTAAACGAAGTTTCATGACAAATGTACACAAGTCACAGCAATCGCAATTACCTGATATTTATACGGTTAGGCTAAATTGGTTGTAAAGTGCGAGAAACTGTTATAAAAATGTAAAAATCCAACAAATCTAATTAAGTTGATTTTGAAAAATTCCATCATATAAACATAGGTTTTTCGGAACTCAGTCGCCAGAGATAATAAAACTGTGAGAATATAATATTCTCCCAAAACATAAGCTTTCAACTCAAAACAAGGTAAACGTGAACCAAATTACCTGGCTAAAAAGAGCTCTAATATCCTATTTTCTACCCCTCCCCCAGAACCGAATCTGCGATACTTCATTACGTTTCGCCTAGGAATAATTGAAAACTGAGTGAAATATGAATTGCTCTCAGAGCTTGGAATCCCTATCGTCAGGTCAGACACGGTAGACTTTAATAAAGAGGTCCATCTGTCTTCCGGATAAATTCGATTCAATAACAATTGTTATTGTGGAACATTAGTTACGATTCTTATAAGTGGAAGAGGAAGAAAAAACAGAAGGGCACGTTTTAGAGTTAATATATCACAACCAAAGGTAGATCAGTGATGGTTTAAAATGCGACATGGAACTATAAAAAATTTCAGCTTACCTATTCTATTCCACATAATTCTGTTCTAATTCAAATCTACATAACTGACACGAAAAGCAAACAAATTTTACTTAATTTTTTATTGAAGATAGGTTTTGTTCTTTATATGAATTGTGAGGTTTCTTCTTGTGGTATGCGGGGTAAATAATTTGTATTTTGATCTTCCTATGAAGTTGGTTTTGGTTTGTTTGACGGTTTTTTACATTTTTGTAGAAACTCCAGAAACTCACCACCGAAGATTTGGAAAAACTTGGAAAACCAAACCAGGGAGGATAGGTGGACTTATCACATCACCCATGAGCAATAAAACTCATCAAGGAAGTACATCTCGGTCCTCGAAGTTAAAATATATGCCATCAATGCTTGTGCCTTGGAAAATCTTAAAAGTGGTTATACTGCCAAAAGTCTTCATAATGTAAAAAAATCACAAGAAAATTAGTCAATGAATGTATCCAAAATCTCCAAAACTTGGGTTAATAACAATTTGATGATATCTTGGGTATCAGGCCACAAAGAAATTTTGGGTAACAAAAAATCAGACACAATGGCCAGAGGAGGATCTCCAAGAACCTATTCTCCAGATAACAAAAAAAATCGCGAAATCCTCCTTCCCATAAGGATACAAAAAAATAAAAAAGGGAAGGAGTAAACTCTAGGGCCGCTAGATACAGTAAACATACGCTGAAACTACCATCACCAAGATTGCTCTGCTAAAGCTAGAGAGGGATAATTCAGAAGATTGATAGGACTATACTTACACCCGTCACTGGCATATGAGAAAACATGTACACTATCTGGGCGTATTGAATAACGAGCCCATCCGAAGGTTATGCAATGCGGAGGAAGACAGCCACCCACATCATCTTAGAATGCGAAGCAACGGCTCGTTGGAGGAATAACGACATTTATCAATGACCTAGTCTTAAGAGAAGAATTGAATTTAAAGACTGAAACAAAGGAACTAATAAAGTACAATATGCCAGAAAGCTGCAATGTTTGGGGAACAAAAACCCCCACTTCCTAGTATACATCTCATCAGTGTCACATCATCCCATCGTTATTTACTAGTCAGATTCCCTCTTCATTGGGTGTTGAGCGGTTGATTTCAGTTTATAGCCCTTCATTTATAACTCTGACGGACCATAGAAGATGATGAAATGCCGTCCAGGGTAGACAGTACAAGATGATTGGAGGTGACTAAACTATTTTTTTCGTGATTATATTTAAAAAACCTCTTACTCTCCTAGATCTCAGTATCCTGTAGTACTGGCTCGTTTACTTCATCCAACTTCGCCCGTACTTCAAGTCCATTCGTGCAGTTCCATCGGATTTTCCAGGCTCCGTCAAGTTTAGTGGGTATGCTCGACAGCTGGCGCCGCTGGATGGGTGGGTAAAAAGCGGCGGTCCCGATCCATATGGCAGCAGGAATTGGACAGCGACGACCTGAAATCTGTAAGGGAGAGCGTAAGGAGCAGCCTCGGTAAGTTCTTGATTCCGAGAATATGATGGATGGAAATGTCTAACCTACTTGAATAGTCTGTTTGTTGGTCTTGCTGAAGCGTGCGGCATTTAGCATCTTTAATAGTTGGTCAAGATTATAAACGGGCGAGAGCTAGTTTTCTTGTACGAAGCAGTTTTTTTTAAACAGGAATGTGCAGATTGGTCGTACCCAATCCCCGATCATTTGATCTTTCCGTCCTCGCTGTCTTTCATCTTTGTGTAGTTCCTATGATGGAGAAAGGTAGGGAATTGTTGAGCGCCACGGTATTTTTGGGAAGGATAAATACCGAAACCGAGGGAAAGAAAAGAAATAGAGGTAAAGAAAGGAAAGGAGAGAAGAATGAAACCAAAGGAGAAAAAAATGACCACGGAGTTTGGAATTGAACCCACAACTTTATAGGCCCAAGTCGGCGATCGTAACCACTCGGCCAAAGGCGCCGCCTTGCGTCTGGGATCGCCTACGAAACTGGGGCCAAATCCATTCTCCGGACTGATAGAGATAGAGAAAGATAAAGAACAATTATAATAATCGCCGGTGCGTCACGGGTGCCGTGAAACAACAAACAAACACTAGACAATTCGGCCTTACGCCGACCAAAAGGTTTACAACAAAATGCAAAACCGCTCCACTTTACACTGTATTAAACTAAAATTTCTTACATTGCAAATCAATCTTATAAGTAAATAAACTACTCGGCTACTTAGTAACTAACTGAACTATTTAACCTAAAATGTCTATCTACATAATAAAACAAACAAATCTTAAACCCAGTATAACTAAACCAATGATCAACAGAAGGAATTAATAACGGGAAAGTCAATCAGCCGTTTCGGCGAGCTCTCGTCGGCGCCCTGGCGCAGCGTGGTCCTCTTCCTGGAAGCAGCCTCAGTCGGGGGAAAATAATTCGTCCTCGTAGAAACCCAAATCCTCATACGAGTACTCTTCCCCATCGTCCCGATCAGGGGAAGATTTCTGGTTACGGAAGACGAACAATCCGGCGCAGCGTGAATCTCCCCTTTCCTTCGGCCGCTCGTCCCTCGCACGGTGAACACGTCCCTCCGGGCCGAGTGCCCGTAACCTTTTCCTCTCCAGAAAATCCATTATTACTTTTTTCGTTTAAAAAAACGTAATACCTAGAATTGGGGCATACACACGATAAAGCGCACCGACTATCGTCTGTAGAGACACCCAGATCATAGCAAAATCCCGAAACACTTTTGACGTACCAAAACCGTAAGACGAGGAATATCAGAATCGGAAAGAACTAATTAAAGTTACATAGCAGTTAAACAAGAAGAAATGAACAAAATCATATAGTACTTCGTACTAAATAGTTATTGAAATGAATAATTAAACAAACAATACAAAAATAAAGATGAAAGTGAATTTATATTCACAACGCGTCGGAAAGGTTTATTAAGCTTTGTCGAAACACAAAAAGTTATCTGTCCCCATACACTGTTCAATGGAAAAAATTTAGAAGCTGAATATATTGATACTATAACTTGCTACATAAAGTTTTAATTTACTTTTTTCAATTAAATCTGTGTTTATGTCTGTAATGTGATTGAACGAATTCAAGTATACAGTAAATTTAAGTAATAAACCCATAAGCTCTCTAAGAAAGTTTCAATATCGTTCATGGACGTAATCATAACTCAATGAGATGGTTACTAAGAATATTGTCATCCTATAAACAGTGGCCTTCGATGAAATCCACCTCCTTTAAATCATCAACCTATTTTCGCCCTGGGTTAGCTCATGGTACATTTACCAATTAATACGATTGCGAACTCGAAACGATGAAATAGTCATATTTTACCCTGCCGACGCCTGTATTTCGACAAGTTCTACTAGGCGTTATTTCAGTTTTGATTTAGAGCGGAATTGAAATTATCTACCACGAATTCCAATGAAAACGAAATTTTTTCTTTGCCCAATAAAACGTTGATTGTTTTGATACTTGGTAACAGCACAAAGAAAAGCTTTTCGCACAATGAATGCGAGGTTAATATCAAAAACCTTACCAACGTTCTACTTTCTTTTGTCCTTATCTATTGAAGCAATGCGCCATCTTCCCTCCATCTCATGTTACGTCTTATACCTCTTTCTTTTTGAGTCTCTCGAGAACTAGGAAATAGTATACCATATCTTGTACTTTTCTTGGGCAAAAGACGTGAAATCCACACGCACGCACACGCACTTGTGCGCTCGTCTGAAACGAATTGATTGTCACCATAGATATAAAATGCAGAAGAGGCTATATGACAAAAGATTCAAAATAACATTACGTAACAAAAACTATTATACCCTTGCCTAATCGCCCTAACTTGAACATCAGGACATGAACTCTACGGGACAGCCAAACGTTCGAATCTTAACAAAATTCAAGTCCATTCCACAATCTTTGCACAGTAGTTGATTATTGACGTATTACATTCTACGTCACCATTTGTACTGTGCATTCTCATCTCGACATACCTACGACTCAAATCCAATCCCGCTCCAGTAAATTTCACTCTAAACTAGCCTTTCATGGCAACCGATTAATTCGCAACCTGTTCATCTCAACTCTTTCTTCCAACCTCATTGAAGATAAGCGCAAGTGGCCTCGCGGCAATGTGATTGTGTGTCTTCAGCAACTCTTGACTATGCTGTCGAATTCAGTCTATTATGGCCAATTAAGTCCTCTTTCATTGGACGGTGGCCGTTCAAATCATCTCTGGCATATAAACGTGCATACCGTATTGTGTATGTGCATGCGTATATGTATATCCTTGTAAAACACAATTTTTGCTTGTTTCATTTTGTATGCTATTGTAAAATAAATGAAGAAAAGAAAAAAAAATTCTTAGTCCGACGTTTTCTACTTTTCAAGATGTATTCGTTGTGTTTTACTAATAAACATAGTATTGCAACAGTTGGCGGAACAGCGCCGTTAAACGTTTTTGGACCGCCTATCATATATTCCTACTCGGCAAAGACAACCGAGCAGGCATTAAGCACGTTTCAGCATGTTAAAACAGCCGAAACACTAAGGAATTGGAGGTATTTTCCATACTTAGAAACGTCAGATCTGCGATGAGGTCCAGCTGATAAGAAATACGTCAAATAATTGTATAATATAATTAAAATAAACCCATATTGTGACGGATTATACTAGTTTAGGTGGACAGTCAATGAAAGCGTTGCTTTCATACAGAATCGCGATAATCCTGTGTTTTTACTTTTATGTTGGTTTAACAAGCAGTGTGGCTGCGGTGGTATAAAAGCACAGAGTCGCACTGATAAGCTTCTCTTAATTATGAATAAACTTGTCTCGAGGAGGATTCTTCTCATTGCGTAATTGCACCTTTTTGTTTAGTTTAACCCCCAAAGGGTTGAATAACCAAATAGGTCAATAAGAAATCCGTTAACTTTTCCCTTGTGTTACCCGCAGTCCCTCTTTACCCGTATTTATCCGGGCTATGATTTCATGATTTAAAACATTTAAATTTGTCCTGATATTAATTGGAAACGTCAACCGGTGATTAAACTCGCCTAAATTCAAATAAATGGCGTGAGGAGGTGTTTCAAATTGATTACTGCTAATTAAACTTGCTAGTAACCCTTTTGGATTATTTCCGATCCTCAATCTGTAACTTTTATATGTTTTACCGTTTAATACGTTATAATATGCTCATTTGTATTCTCAATGGGTACACAGAATAAATGCCAAAAATTGAAAAATCTGTGGCAGGTTGTTTATCCAAATTTGGATTTATTTTAAAAATTTAACCTTAATTGGTTAGAAATGTTAAATCTTTTACAAAAGCAAAAATGTACAGTTACTGATCTGTATTGACGTCATTATTACGTTTTATCTTTTCCTACCCAGCCCCCTTATTCAATTACAACCCCTCGAGTCATCAGAACGGTTAACTCGTCAAAATCGATTAGAGGATTGCCACCGCAGGTCGTCGAAACTGGTCGAATCAAAATTTGTCTTAAATATCTTTCCCAGGATTGAAAAAAATATGTTAAGGAGGCCGTAATTATTATCCGCAGAGAGTTAATTAATGGCCCAGATGCAGGGTGGCGTTAATTGGAGGGAATTTGGGTCGGAGGCGGACTTTTCCCCTTATTTATCCGGAGGCGGTAATCTCTTGGGGCGGGCGCTACCGTGAATTTTTGATTTGTTGACTGTCCCGACATTTATTGAAAGACTTCAACTCTTCGAAAGGTAGATGGATGAACCGCAGCGACTTTTACAATGGAACGTTATTATAATGTTCGATTGTGAGATTTCCTCTTGAGATCTGCGGTGAGATGAACGTGTAGTTCGTTCGATATGGCGAAATACGGAAATGGGTCAGACAGCCAGAATAACTTGGTCATCAAAACTTCAAGCAGTCTGCAGCATATCTAAAGTAAAATACCTGGAAAATATCTTTCCTTATCCAAATCGCTGCGCCGTTGAACGGACCCGATTCTATTAAGCAAAGCAATGTGTTTTCTACGACCTTTCACCATAGCCGTAAGAGTTTAGAACTGCCAAAATTCATTCTATGAAGTTAACATATTAACAAAGGTGCGACATGGTTCTTCTTAGATATAAATATTTTATTTATTCTTCATTTATTTATTAATATATTCATAGTTATACAGGGTGAATTGCTACTCGTGCTACAAACTTCTCCAGTAGATTCTTCACCCTAAAATGAACAAAAAAGTTCATATTGTCCATGGTCCGATTCTCAACCATTTCAGAGTAATTTCGCTTTTTATCGATTTTGAAAGATATCACGTCCTGGCGTCGGAAAATCGTGATATCTTTTAATCTAAACATTTCTCTGAAAATCTAATAGCACCGTTGAAATTCCCGTTAATTTTTCAATAAGAAGATGACGGTGGCAAAATGTTTGGGCTAATTTTTTGTGTTTTATTTCAGCCAGAACTACAAAAAGAGTGGAAAATTGTGTAAATCGGAAAGTGTATAAAGTAATCCAGAGTTTCTAATTTTAGTCTCAGAAGGCAGCAAATTTGAGGAAAACTACCTGATTTAATAACGCTTCCAACGCACTCGTCATTTTCTTATTTAGTGGTTGTGAGACCAAGATGTTGATGACAAAAAGAGAAAAAATGGTGGTTCAAGGATTGCTAATGTTTGAGAGTGACTTGCTACTCGTGCTACAAACTTCACCAGTAGATTCTTGACCCTAAAATGAACAAAAAAGTTCATATTGACCATGGTCCGATTCTCAACCATTTCAGAGTAATTTCGCTTTTTATCGATTTTGAAAGATATCACGTCCTGGCGTCGGAAAATCGTGATATCTTTTAATCTAAACATTTCTCTTAAAATCTATAAGCACCGTTGAAATCCCCGTTAATTTTTCAATAAGAAGATGAAGGTGGCAAAACGTTTGGGTCTTTCTTCCTTGACCTTCTAGCTGTTTGTAAACTTCTTAAGCATTACATACTAAATGGGCATTAAATTAAATTAAAAAATTTCAATGGAATTATGATTTTGATTCTCTCTAAAAATTAACGGGGATTTCAACGGTGCTTATAGATTTTAAGAGAAATGTTTAGATTAAAAGATATCACGATTTTCCGACGCCAGGACGTGATATCTTTCAAAATCGATAAAAAGCGAAATTACTCTGAAATGGTTGAGAATCGGACCATGGACAATATGAACTTTTTTGTTCATTTTAGGGTGAAGAATCTACTGGAGAAGTTTGTAGCACGAGTAGCAATTCACCCTGTATATATATTACAAATTTGTTTCGCTAAAAGACGCACTGCACCCTGAGGGCGCATGTGAAGAAACCATCCAAAGTGAGGATTAAGGGGTGATGAGGTCTCGAGATATATCCGGATTAGAATGAGCTAGGATGGATCGAAAGGATAGAATGAAAGGATCAATTCACTGTGGATTATTTGGAGATCGTGAGGTGCAGTCTGATGTGTAGGTTTTAGAAAAACATTTTCTTTATCATGCCAACGTTTCGATCTTTATTGAGATCATCTTCAGGGCTCGAAGTGGTTGTTTTCCGTGTAGATGTGTCATTCTTGTGTGTCGTGTTGAGAGTGCCCTTCTTCATTCTTCTTATGTAGAAATATGTGGTGTTTAGTGAGCGTTACTTAATGATTATTTGTAGGTCGTGAGGTGGGTGAAACGTAGATTTTACAAAAACATTTTTTTTTTATCGTGCCAACGTTTCGATCTTTATTGAGATCGTCTTCAGGGCTCAAAGTGTTCGTTTTCCATGTAGATAACGTGGGCACTCTCAACACAACACACATCTACACGGAAAATAAACACTTTGAGCCCTGAAGATGATCTCAATAAAGATCAAAACGTTGGCATGATAATACAATGTTTTTCTAAAACCTCACACAAAAACGGTCACACCAGACCGCACCTCACGACCACGAAATAATCATTGGCTCGTGTGGATAGAAGGGCTAATTTTAAGTCGTAGGTTTGATCATTTCTGTGCGGAGGTTGCAAGGACTCTATGAGCTGGATATATGATGGCTCGGCGGATCTCCACAGTGCATCCAAAATGGTCGAAATAAAATTTTGTTCAAAG
The DNA here is from genome assembly GCF_000648675.2 of Cimex lectularius. Taxonomy (NCBI): domain Eukaryota; kingdom Metazoa; phylum Arthropoda; class Insecta; order Hemiptera; family Cimicidae; genus Cimex; species Cimex lectularius. Next base: position 194,107 of record NW_019392970.1, on the reverse strand, counting down.
TTTGCTGTAGTTGGTCACAGATTTTGGTCCTAGAAGTATTCACAGTCCAAGTCTTCTGTTTTGTAATTAGTCTTAACTTGTAGAACGCAAGAGGATACATGTCAGGATATAGAATCTCTAAATTAAGTACGCAGATACCATGGGTATGTATATATACCGTTTAAACCAGGGGTGCTCAAACGGTCGATCGCGATCGACCAGTCGATCGCGAGTGCTTTTTGAGTAGATCTCGAGAAGAAAAAAATTTTTAATAAGTAGGTAGGTAACTAAACTACAAAAATGTATTACGTAATAAAATAACACTGCTTGCGGCAAAAGGTGGCTTTATCAAAGGAACGCGCGGCACTTGTCAAAGAAAAGCCGCGTTGTTTCTAGACTAGTAGACAGTACAGTCTAGTCTAGAAACAACGAGAGACAGTACAGTCTAGTTTCGGGCGGCGCGTTTGACGGGAACATTCGAGACTTTCGTTCACGCCGATATAAATGTTGTGCCTGCAGGAATTGGAGTCATTCTGAATTGTAACTTGATGGCGATACTACGTCGATACAAAGTTTATTATTAAATA